>NC_053026.1:657302556-657543312 GCF_003073215.2 Triticum urartu
ACACAGAGAACATACAAACATATATATACATTTTTATAAAAAAGAAAAATACAAAATACAAACATATATATGAAAAAAATCTGAAAAGAAGCAATATACACAATATATACTGACATATATACATAATATACACAATATACAGAAGCATATATATAATATATGAAAAAAACAGGGGAGGGGCGCCGGCTGGACCAACGGAGGGGCAGGGCGACGGCGACGGGCGGGCCGGGGGACGGCGACGGGCGGGCCGGGGCGACGGCGACGGGCGGGGCGGGGCGACGTACGGTGACGGGCGGGGCAGGGGCGACGGCGACGGGCGGGGCAGGGCGACGACGACGGGCGAGCCGGGGCGCGCGACGCGCGTCGGGGCTGGGCGGCGACGACGTCGGGCGAGGGCACGGGCGACGGTGAGCGGGCGGCAACGGCGACCTCGGGCGGCTAGGGGAGGCAACGGCGACGTCGGGGCAGGGGCCGGCGTCGAGGAGCAGCGCAGCAGGCTGGCGGCGTCGTTGGAGAAGAATGGCGGGTGGGGGAAAAATTTCCTAAGTGTTTGGTTATATAGGAAAGGCATTGGTCTCGGTTCGTGGCACCAACCGGGACCAATGCCCCCCTTTAGTCCCGGTTGGTGCCACCAACCGGGACCAAAGGCCTTGCGCTGGCGCGGTGGTGAGATTTTTAGTCCCACCTCGCTAGCTGAAGAGCACCAGCACCTGTTTATAAGCCCTGCTCTTTGTTCCCTTTCGAACTCCTCTGAACTGCAAGCTTACGGGCCTAATTGGACACTGCAATGCCTGTGGGCCTACTGGGCCTGCTGCGGGCCTGAATCCTGGCCCATGAATGGGTTTCTAGTCGTATTCGGGCCGTGGTGGCCCAGTAGGTGGTATTTTTTTTCATTTTTGCTATTTATTTTTTTCATTTCTACTTAGAACTAAATACTTATAGTTTTTTAGTGATTTCTTTTTTCTTTTAGGTCACAAAAATTATAAACTTTCTTTTAGTGCCATTAGTTTTAAAATTTGAATAGTTTAAATTTGAATTTTTTAAAATTTGTGTGAATCACTCGTTTATAAATAACTTTACAATAAAAATTGATTTTTGAGTCATTCTTTTTCCTGCTATTTAATATTACTGTGTTTTATCATTATTCTCAATTTGGTAATCTTAGTTAGTCATAACAAATATTATAGGCATTTTTTCTTTTTTTGCTATTTATTTTTTTCATTTCTACTTAGAACTAAATACTTATAGTTTTTTAGTGATTTCTTTTTTCTTTTAGGTCACAAAAATTATAAACTTTCTTTTAGTGCCATTAGTTTTAAAATTTGAATAGTTTAAATTTGAATTTTTTAAAATTTGTGTGAATCACTCGTTTATAAATAACTTTACAATAAAAATTGATTTTTGAGTCATTCTTTTTCCTGCTATTTAATATTACTGTGTTTTATCATTATTCTCAATTTGGTAATCTTAGTTAGTCATAACAAATATTATAGGCATTTTTTCTTTTTTTGCTATTTATTTTTTTCATTTCTACTTAGAACTAAATACTTATAGTTTTTTAGTGATTTCTTTTTTCTTTTAGGTCACAAAAATTATAAACTTTCTTTTAGTGCCATTAGTTTTAAAATTTGAATAGTTTAAATTTGAATTTTTTAAAATTTGTGTGAATCACTCGTTTATAAATAACTTTACAATAAAAATTGATTTTTGAGTCATTCTTTTTCCTGCTATTTAATATTACTGTGTTTTATCATTATTCTCAATTTGGTAATCTTAGTTAGTCATAACAAATATTATAGGCATTTTTTCTTTTTTTGCTATTTATTTTTTTCATTTCTACTTAGAACTAAATACTTATAGTTTTTTAGTGATTTCTTTTTTCTTTTAGGTCACAAAAATTATAAACTTTCTGTTAGTGCCATTAGTTTTAAAATTTGAATAGTTTAAATTTGATTTTTTTAAAATTTGTGTGAATCACAAGTTTGTGATTAACTTTACTAAAAAATGAACATAGATGCACCTATAGAGAAAATTAAACCTAAATTCATAATCAATTTCTATAAATTTCAGAGAAATTCATTATGAATTTAGGTCAAATTTCCTGTATAGGGGCATCTATTTTCACTTTGAGAGGAGCTCAACAAGGCAGAGAGGGACGGGCTTATAAACCGGTGTGGGCGCCCTTCGGTTGGCGAGGTGGGACTAAACTCTGGGTGCAACGAGGGCCAACCCTTTAGTCTCGGTTTGTGGCACAAACCGAGACTAATGGTCATGGGCCAGGGGCGAGCCCTATTTTTCTTCTAGTTTTTTTGTTTTGTTTTCTGCATTATTTATTTTCTTTTGTCTTTTGCTTTATTTTTTAATTCTTTTTGCTTTTAGTTTTAGAAAAATTATAAACTTTCTGTTAGTGCCATTAGTTTTCAAATTTGAAAACACTTTTTTAGTTTTTTTGCTTTCTTTGTTGCTTTATTTATTTTATTTTGTTTCTACTTACAACAAAATACTTATTGTTGCTATTTTTATTTTTTTTCCCGGTTTTTTTGTTTTGTTTTCTGTATTGTTTATTTTCTTTTGTTTTTTGCTTATTTTTTAATTCTTTTTGCTTTTAGGTCAACAAAATTATAAACTTTCTGTTAGTGCCATTAGCTTTAGAAAAATTATAAACTTTCTGTTAGTGCCATTAGTTTTCAAATTTGAATAGTTAAAATTTGAATTCTTTGAAATTTGTGTGAATCACAAGTTTGTGATTAACTTTAGTAAAAAAATGAACATAGATGCACCTATAGAGAAAATTTGACCTAAATTCATAGTTTTCAAATGAACTCTGAAAAAGTTGGCATAGCATACTCGTCTGTTACAAATTTAGCATGGTATCATCATAATGGTTGCGGGAGAAAGAATTCACTTTTTCTTCGCTTGTGTCATTTGCTTATTGCGCCGTAACCATGGATAATCTTCATCGTTTATCAGGATGCTTGGGTCATCCTTGACATTGAAAGGAGGAATTTCATGAAACTTTTCATAATCTTCAGACATGTCTATCTTGCCCTCCACTCCTAGGATGTCCCTTTTGCCTGAAAGAACTATGTGGCGCTTTGGCTCATCGTATGATGTATCCGCTTCCTTATCTTTTCTTTTTCTCAGTCTGGTAGACATGTCCTTCACATAGATAACCTGTGCCACATCATTGGCTAGGACGAACGGTTCGTCAGTGTACCCAAGATTTTTCAGATCCACTGTTGTCATTCCATACTATGGGTCTACCTGTACCCCGCCTCCTAACAGATTGACCCATTTGCACTTAAACAAAGGGACCTTAAAATCTTGTCCGTAGTCAAGTTCCCATATGTCAACTATGTAACCATAATATGTGTCCTTTCCCTTCTCGATTGTTGCATCAAAGCGGACACCGCTGTTTTGGTTGGTGCTCTTTTGATCTTGGTCAATCGTGTTCCCATTTATCTCGTATCGTTTGTAAATCAATACAGTCAAAGATGGTCCCCTGGACAACAAATACAACTCATCACAAACAGTGTTGTCACCTCTAAGACGTGCTTCCAACCAACTGCTGAAAGTCATGATGTGTTCACAGGTAATCCTGTCGTCGCACTGCTCTGGGTGTTTGGAGCGCAGACTGTTCTTGTGTTCATCGACATACGGGGTCACCAAGGTAGAGTTCGGTAGAACTGTGTAGTGTGCTTGAGACCAAGAATATCCGTCCCTGCATATTATTGAGTCACTTCCAAGAGTGCCTTTTCCAGTCCGTCTCACCTCATACCGTGATTTAGGGAGACCTATCTTCTTAAGGCCAGGAATGAAGTCAACACAAAACCCGATGACATCCTCTGTTTGATGGCCCATGGAGATGCTTCCTTCTGGCCTAGCGCGGTTACGTACATATTTCTTTAGGACTCCCATGAACCTCTCAAAGGGGAACATATTGTGTAGAAATACGGGCCCCAGAATGACAATCTCGTCGACTAGATGAACTAGGACACGCGTCATGATATTGAAGAAGGATGGTGGGAACACCATCTCGAAACTGACAAGACATTGCGCCACATCACTCCTTAGCCTTGGTACGATTTCTGGATCGATCACCTTCTGAGAGATTGCATTGAGGAATGCACATAGCTTCACAATGGCTAATCGGACGTTTTCCGGTAGAAGCCCCCTCAATGCAACCGGAAGCAGTTGCGTCATAATCATGTGGCAGTCATGAGACTTTAGGTTCTGAAACTTTTTCTCTGGCATATTTATTATTCCCTTTATATTCGACGAGAAGCCAGTCGGGACCTTCATACTGAGCAGGCATTCAAAGAAGATTTCTTTCTCTTCTTTCGTAAGAGCGTAGCTGGCAGGACCTTCATACTGCTTCGGAGGCATGCCGTCTTTTTCGTGCAACCGTTGCAGGTCCTCCCGTGCCTCAGGTGTATCTTTTGTCTTTCCATACACGCCCAAGAAGCCTAGCAGGTTCACGCAAAGGTTCTTCGTCACGTGCATCATGTCGATGGAAGAGCGGACCTCTAGGTCTTTCCAGTAGGGTAGGTCCCAAAATATAGATTTCTTCTTCCACATGGGTGAGTGTCCCTCAGCGTCTGAGGGAGTCCTGGATTAGGGGGTGTTCGGATAGCCGGACTATACCTTCAGCCGGACTCCTGGACTATGAAGATACAAGATTGAAGACTTCGTCCCGTATCTGGAAGGGACTTTCCTTGGCGTGAAAGGCAAGCTTGGCGATACGGATATGTAGATCTCCTACCATTGTAACCCACTCTGTGTAACCCTAACCCTCTCCGGTGTCTATATAAACCGGAGGGTTTTAGTCCGTAGGGGAGAACAACAATCATACCATAGGCTAGCTTCTAGGGTTTAGCCTCCTTGATCTCGTGGTAGATCTACTCTTGTACTACCCATATCATCAATATTAATCAAGCAGGACGTAGGGTTTTACCTCCATCAAGAGGGCCCGAACCTGGGTAAAACATCGTGTCCCCTGCCTCCTGTTACCATCCGCCTAGACGCATAGTTCGGGACCCGCTACCAGAGATCCGCCGGTTTTGACACCGACATTGGTGCTTTCATTGAGAGTTCCTCTGTGTCGTCACTTTTTAGGCCCGATGGCTCCTCCGATCATCGATAGCGATGCAGTCCAGGGTGAGACCTTTCTCCCCGGACAAATCTTCGTCTTCGGCGGCTTCGCGCTGCGGGCCAATTCGCTTGGCCATCTAGAGCAGATCGAAAGCTACGCCCCTGGCCATCAGGTCAGATTTGTAAGCTTAAACTACACGCTGAACGACCGCGGAGACTCGATCTTCGACGGATCTGAGCCACTGCCAAGCGCGCCGCACTGTCACGAAGGGCACGATCTAGCTCTGCCGCCAAACAGTGCCCTGGAGGCCGCACCTGTGTCCGCTCCGACCCTTAACTCGGAGCCAACCACACCAATCGAGGGCGAGTGGTTAGACACCGCCTCGGGGGCTGCAATCGCTACGGCGATTAAGCCGAACACCAGCCTTGTCCCCTGCGAAGCCCGTGACCCTAAGGCGTCGGACTCTTCCCCGGACTCCGAACCTTCATTGCACCTACCAATCGAAGCCGATTGGGCACCGATCATGGAATTCATCGCCGCAGATATCTTTCAGCACTCGCCCTTCGGCGACATTCTGAATTCACTTAGGTCTCTCTCTTTATCAGGAGAGTCCTGGCCGGACTATGACCGGCAGGATTGGGATGCGGACGACGAAGCAATTCGAAGCCCACCCACCACCCACTTGGTAGCCACTGTCGATAATTTAAACGACGTGCTCGACTTCGACTCCGAAGACATCGACGGTATGGACGACGATGTAGGAGACGAACATGAACCAACTCCTATAGGGCACTGGAGAGCCACCTCATCTCATGATGTGTACATGGTGGACACACCTAAAGGAAGCGACGACGAGGAACACAGGGATGCAACGAGGGATCGTTCTCTCGAAAAGCAATCAAAGAGGCAACGTAAACGCCGCTCCAAGCCCCGCCTCAACAGAGACATCAGCCATACAGACCCAGTCATAAAGCAGGACGAGCCGGCGGACGACGAACAGGGCAACTTGGATAAACAAACCGAACAACCTGTCCCCGGCGAGAATAGCATTCCGGACGACCTTACGCCAGACAAGCTAATGGAGCAGAAGAACCTCCACCGAAGGCTCGTTGCCACTGCGCGTAGCCTGAAAAAGCAGAAGCGGAAGCTCAAAACTGCGGAAGATGCACTCAGAATCAGATGGAGCAAAGTACTCAACACCGCAGACAAATACGGCGGCAGTCGCCACACCAAAAGCTATCCGAAGCGAAAGCTACTGCCGGAATTTGACGAGGAGGCCTTAGAGCCCCCGCAATCAAAAAATAAGAAAGCCACCCGGTCGGATAGACGACCCCATGGCCAGAACAAAGCGGCAAGCGGCGCCGCACACAAGTCGGCACGCGACCCACTCAAGGATTCACATCAAAAAGACGGCCCAGCTAGATCTATCTATGGGACAAGAAAGCAAGCTCTCGTAAGCAATGCAACACAACCAATATCCGAACATCACGGCACACCCAAATACAGGGGTGCCGCACACCCCCTATGTTTCACCGATGAGGTTCTGGACCATGAATTTCCAGCGGTATTCAAGCCCGTAAACATAGAGGCGTACGATGGTACAACAGACCCTGGAGTCTGGATTGAGGATTATATCCTCCACATACACATGGCAAGAGGAGATGACCTCCACGCCATAAAATACTTACCCCTCAAGCTTAAAGGGCCAGCTCGGCATTGGCTCAAAAGCCTTCCCGAAAACACCATTGGAAGTTGGGGAGAGCTCGAAGATGCTTTCCGGGCAAATTTTCAAGGGACCTATGTCCGCCCTCCGGATGCAGACGATCTAAGTCACATAACTCAACAGCCCGGAGAGTCAGTCCGGAAATTCTGGAACAGATTCCTTACTAAAAAGAATCAGATAGTCAACTGTCCGGACGCCGAAGCCCTAGCAGCTTTTAGGCATAATGTTTGAGACGAATGGCTCGCCAGACACCTCGGACAAGAAAAGCCAAGAACAATGGCAGCATTAACAAGCCTCATGACCCGCTTTTGTGCAGGAGAGGACAGCTGGTTGGCAAGATGTAGCACCAGCGACCCAAGTACATCCGAAACTAGGGATGGAAACGGAAAACCGCGACGCAACAAGGACCAGCGCCGGACTAAGGAAAGTAGTCCAAAGAGCACGGCAGTCAATGCCGGATTCAAAAGCTCTTGGCAAAATCAGAAAAAGCCGCCCCTCAAGGATAACAGGGACGAGCTATCCAACTTAAACAAAATCTTGGACAAGATATGTCAAATACACAGTACTCCAGGGAAGCCTGCAAACCATACCCACAGAGATTGTTGGGTTTTCAAGCAGTCCGGCAAACTCAACGCCGAACACAAGGGGCTCGACACACCAAGTGAAGACGATGACGAACCCCAAAAGCAGAGCACCAGGAAACAAAAGAATTTTCCACAAGAAGTCAAAATAGTAAACTTACTTCACATAACAAAACAAGCGGCGCCCACAGAGGTACGCACCATACGGCCTATCCCAAAGGATTCTTGCCACTAGTTGTTAAAACCGATCACCTTCCATCATCTGGATTACTCTGGAAGTATCTGGAACGTAGGCTGGACTACCCTGGTATTAGATCCAATAATCGGCGGACTCCACTTTACAAATGTCCTGATGGATGGCGGCAGTGGTCTAAACCTGATATATCAGGACACAATCCGCCACATGGGGATAGACCCAGCAAAAATTCGCCATAGCGAAACCTCCTTTAAAGGGGTAACACCAGGCCCGGATGCCCATTGCACGGGTTCTCTCCGGCTAGAAGTTAAATTCGGCTCCCCCGACAACTTCCGTCGCGAAAGGCTAACCTTCCATATCGCCCCATTCTCAAGCAGCTATCAAGCACTAATGGGACGCGAAGCTTTCGCTCGCTTTAACGCAATTCCGCACTATGCATCTCTTACGCTTAAGATGCCCGGTCCATGAGGCATCATCTCATTAAAGGGAAAGCATTGAGATTGTGCGGCTGCCTTAACAGCCCCACAATAAAACGGCTTCACCAGCCAAAGCATCTAAACAGGTTGTCAAGACCACGTACACGGCTAAACGAGTCCGGCATAAAAATACAACGGTAAAGGCTTAATAGCCGTATACCCCTGTACTAGGGGCTCCGTGCATATAAAGCAAGAGACAATCAAGCTCAATTTTAACCATTTCAATTTATACTTTGTTTATTTAGTATAACTTCTGTTCGGCACGACCTTTCTTCAGCTAAATTCCTCTCTTTTACAGATGAACACCGTGCTGCGCCCGTCCAGGATACGGCACAACGGGGACACAGGCGCAGACATGCAGCAGGGACCCGTTCCAAGGATTCTTTTCAGATTAAGACCCTGCGTAAACCTTTTTTACTGTCTCTTGTTGATATACATCCCCTGGTTTTTTGGTATAACCAAGGAGGAGGCTGGCGTCTTGGCATGTGGCCACGTCAGAATTTTGCGCGTACCTGGACACTAGGGGCTTATAACTAAGGGCGATGTTTCGCCCGCCCTCATAAAGACCGAATACCTTAGGGAGTGTTTGGCGTCGCGAGTTTTGCCTTATATGCATCAGCTCCGAATCATGTCTTTGGTCAAATGTTGGGTTGCCCGGCTCCTGTGTTTTGCTGCCTTACGTTCCGCTCTTTCGGCTAAGGCGGCACCAGGAGAACTACTGCGGTTGTGCCCCGGTTTGGCCAGGCGAGCACCTCAGTAGAGAAAGCCGAAAACTGACTGTCATGATATAGCGAGAGACTGGTCAACCACTCGATGACTCACCGGAATCTTTAGGATTCCTCCGCATTAACGAAGGGCCGTTTCCCGGTCAGGCACATACGCGCCCCGAGTTCGGGCAAGCGCAGGCGCCACCAGGGGCTATATAAGTAGCCCCACCGTCAAACTCCTATGGCTAAGTGAAAGTGTTAAAGCATCATAGTCCGATTGCCTAGTTCGCTGCGCTATCACCTCCTTTGTAGGACCAAGACGTTGGATCAAGTGTGAAAACGCGCCTTCTGCGAACACCCCCGCAATATTTGCGTGCGGGCTGAAGCCGACGACTGCCATCTTTCAGATTATATATACATATATCTTAAACGGCCGCACAGGAGGTGTTACAATACTTGAAGGCACAAGTATAAAAAGCTTCTACAATTTATCAAAACATTGTTTTACGATAACATATGCTATTTGAACATAACATCCTTCGAGCATTGTGTCTCTATCACGCGAGCACCTTGAAGGACTTCCTGAAAATAGTGCTCGGCAGGTACTCGGCTTTTGTCTGAATCTCGGGATGCAACAACGGTGGTCTCCATCTCCGCCCAGTATGTCTTGACACGGGCAAGAGCCATCCGTGCACCCTCTATGCATGCTGACCTCTTCATCGCATTAATACGCGACACCGCACCAAGGAACTGCTGCACCAAGTTGAAATAACTTTTCGGCTCTGGCCTCTCTGTCCACAGATGGCTCATGACACACTTCATGGCAATTCCGGACAACCTATTCATCTCAGCCCATTCGGCCAGTCGATCGGCCACTGACAGCGGATGCTCCGGATTATGGAACTGCGACCAGAAGAGCTTTTCCACTTCGCGATCTTCTTGATCCCGAAAGTGTTCGGTCGCATCTGCAGCACTCGCTACCAAATCCAGATAGGTGTCCGCCGTACTCCACATTCGGTCTAGCGGAGCATGTTTAGGATCACAGAACTTCCTCCGCAGCATAAATGGCTTTCCAGCGGCGATCTCTCCGTCCTGACGCAGCTCCTCCTTCAAAGCTCTCATCGCAGAGCGAGCATCCTTGGCATCGGCAACGGCCTTCTCCAGGTCCGTCGGTCCCGCCCGGTATTCTTTTTCAAGAAGCTTGCAACGGTCAGCAGCGCTCCCCAGCTTCACGGCCATCTCGGTCATTTCCTTCTTACTTCGGCAGTGAGCAGCCTGTTCGGCTTTCAGCTCTTCAACTTCCTTTCCGGCAGCCGCATCACTTTTTCTGGCTTGCTCCTTGGCTCGGGCAAGTTCCGCCCGAAGATTCTCCATGGCAGCCGCACCATCTGCATCAAGCACACACATAGTAAGATACTGGCACAAAGCTCCTCTTACTAGGTGCCACCGGAGGAATTACATACCTTGTGCCTCGTCAAGTCGCCTGTTAACAAGCGCGATGTCGGCATCTGCCACGTCAAGTTGCCGCTTTAGCTCGGCAAATTCATCAGTCCGGCTGGCCGCCGGACACTTCGCCACCTACATATGAAGGTGGCATTTTAATCCTTGGGTTATGATCCTCTGCGCGCCGTCACTTTTGACAACGAACAGAGTCTCAGGGGCTACTATCTACACAGGGCGCATCTTGTTTATGCGCAACTGTCGCAAAAGTGTACATTATTTCACATACCTCAAAACCTGTCAGTAAACTTCTGACGGCCTAGTGCAATCCGCTCTCCGCAGACGAAATCCTCTCAATCACTGTACCCATCAAGGCACGGTGCTCCTCTGAGATAGACGCTTGCCCTAGCAGATCCTTCAGCTCCTCCGACCACGCACCGGACGGTGCCGGACTCGCCCGATGACCCTTTTCGAAGGCCGGACGCGGAGACCTTTGGGGGTCCAGACGACTACCTTCCGGCCTTGCCGGATTCGGAGAAACCCTCCGCGACGACACCTCAGGGTCGCCCGCCTCGCTAGGTGGTACGGCAGGGGGAGGCATTCCGCTCTCCATCATCTCCGGAAGAAGGTCTTCTGAAGATGAGCTCTGCTGAGAAGGGCTGAGGTCCGAGCTACAAGGTAAAATTTCGGTTACTCTTCTCAGATATAAGGCAAGGATTTCTCTCATCTATTTATATTAAAAAGTACTTGATGGGATCACCTTAATAAAGATAATTAGCTAAGAAAATCCCACAATAATTAGAAACATCCGACCTTTAATTTATCAGATTAAATAACCTCAACCGGTAGATTAGAGTTGATAGGAATTACCCACCTATGCCATGCACTAATTTTTTCTAGGCCTTTTCGATAGGAATTACCCACCAATGCCATGCACTAATTTTCCCTAGGCCTTTTCTATTAATCAATTCCCCGTTACTTTCTCTATTTACCCTAAAAAGTGTTTCCCATCAATCCAGCCTCCATCGTCATGCCGCCAGGGTGTTTTGAGGCGGATGCCCTCGGTCCTTCTCGTGGAGCTAGATGGATCCTCTCCTTCCCTACAAGGCTACACCACCATGGGATCCTCTCAGAGCTAGCTGGTGGCACTCCTCCCCAGCATGACTGGCTGCACACGTTCTCTGCTATGGTGATCCTCACACAGCTTGCTAGAGCGGCTCCTCCCATACATGGCTAGCTGCAACGTAGATGAACGACTGACGTGATCTAGCGGACATAAAGATCTGACCACGGATTCCCCATAGATGAACGACTGACGTGATCTAGCGGACATAAAGATCCGTGAAGAGCGAGGTGAAACGTACGTATAACCAGCATGAGAACAACAAGATATATGTTCAGTTAACAGCAGGGAATACCTCAATTCTTTACACCATCGATCAGGTCCTGACCCTCGCCTTCCCTCTAATCATGAATCATACAGATCGGCAGATTACGCTGATGGATCCAATCCTTAATGCAGGTCAGCATGAGATAAACGGAAATTCGCAACAAATAAAATATCCTACATGTATGTCGGTGATCTTTCTTTTTTTTTTTTTTGAAAAGTCGGATCACCCCCGGCCTCATGTCGGTGATGTTGCCCAGGGCGACTACATGGACAAGCCCAGGTGATCGAGCTAGGCACCTGTAAGTGCATATCAAGCTATATATATTATATCGCATATGGTTTATATACTGTTTTATATTTTGATTAATATTTTTCTTATGTATTACACTTTGTAGACCTGAGCAGCTACATAATACGAGGTCTGAAGTATGTCGGACGCAATTATTTGATACACCTTTTTATAGATGCATGTATTGTGTGCATGGAAGACCATGCTTATGTATGGGTATCTCATCCTCAGCTCTGTCCACACTTCTGTGGTGACGGGTTGCAGCAGAATCACAACTATATCTTGGTTAGGTTTGCAAGCATCTCCGTGGAAATCATGGGCAAACATAATTAGAAAAGCTTGGAGATAGAGAACTAATGGAGCGCCTTCCTTCTCATCCTTGGACTGGGAGGTCATGTGCGCAGACTGCTAGGAAGTTAAAGAAATTTCCGTTTAGCAGCAAGGTGAGCTGCACATACCTTGCTATCTACCTACCCAAGCCCTACGATATGCATATATAAGATGGCAGTGTGTTTTTTTTCGTTTTTCTTTGTGCTGGAGTGATCAGTGTGCTTTCCCTATGTTAGTCTACTCTTTAGAAGTTGAATGATTTATACAATGTCATAGACAATGATATGTATGCCATTGTTCATCTGAAGCTTGATACTCTTCAGAAGTTGGATGATATATTTGTGCCACTGTTCGTCTGCAGTTTGAACTTAATTAGGTCTCGGCAAGAAAAAATCGAGAAGCTCGGAGGTGAAGCAATAATACATCATTTTCCTTCTGATGTGGAACGGTGCCTCATGTGTTTTTCTTGGCGTGACATACATGGACAGCTGCTGAAGGAGAACAAAAGGGAGAGCACGCATGGGTGAGTGAGCAGTTCAGTGTCAGCGTTCTGCCTCAGTCGTTCCACATCCTAGAGCAGACAGCCCTCGACCTATGCAAGGAGACCCATGAAATTATGGTTTAGCATTATCCCCATGATACTCTCGGATTATATACTTACTAGCTGCGACCTTTAGCTCGACAATGAATAGGTAACGGCAGGTTTATGCGTGACTAGCCACAACTGGTACTGTAAACAATGGTTCGATTATGATCTTCCCATAACCATCACATGTCCATATATTGATTGCTGATTACCTTTTTTAGTTTACACCTGCAAGATGATGCTGAGTTAAACACAGGCAAGCTGCTCTTGCCAGTAGCGGGGCAACGAAGTTCTTATTGCACCGAGACTGTACAGAAGATTAACCAAATGTTGAGAGACTACCATCGGTTGGTTATATTTTTCATGGTATTTCATTTCTTTTCTTGACAACCCTCTCCGGTTAGCACATACTTTTGTTTAGGAATTCCTGACTAGCAAAGTCTTTGTAGAATCCAATATATCTCATTTACTTAGAAACAATAGTTTGATCCTTAGTAAACTTTACAGCCAATCACTATCTTATTTTACAAATCAATGCTAAAATGATATTAACTTAAAGTTGACACGCTTCTTGTGGAAACCTTAAGGGTAATTGCTACAGTAGAAATCGTAGTTTGGTGTCCGTTTACCAATAATTTTTCCATCGATCTTAGTGGTCACAAAGCAATAGAATAAGACAGGAGGAATATAAATCAAGTCACAACTTCTACTTCTTATTTGCTCCTGATGTAAAATGTAGTCTATGCCATTTTTCTATGTTTGTTCAGGTTTCTTAGGTATGCATCAGGCGAAACTTGTGCAAACACTCATATACTAAAGGAGAAAACAAGTTATATTTGATATTTACAAGACAACCATTTTGTAGCTAGGTAGAAAAATCATGCATATCTTAGTGGAATAGTTCAAATGTATATTCACAAAACAAGTATTTTTTAGCTATGTTGACAAGCTCAATTTATCTCCCATATGCAGTTAAAAACCTGGAATGATAACTATTATCTAGAAGAAGTATATAACCTTGATAATTGTTTTTATTACTTATCTTTCATGTATATACGTCATGTGGTGTGTCTTATCCTATTCTTACATGGTCTTTTATGATAAGAGAGATGCTGGATATATCGTGTGATTGCGAGTTAGTAAAATAGTCAATAGATTGCTAAGTTATTCGATAACATGATTTTATTTTGCTATTAGTTGCATTTTGGTTGTACGTATTTTTTGCACAATGGGTCAGTCAAGCCGGCCCACACCACAAACACAATACACACAAGGATTCGAGCACATAGCATTAAAAGACAACAACAACAACAACAACAACAACAACAACAACAACAACAACAACAACAACATAGCCATCAGATATTTCCCCGAAACATGAAAGGGGTGCCTCTTATACTAAAAATCAAGACCAGCAGAAAGAACCAGAAAATATTTACTTCTTTCTTACTATCTTAATTAAATAGTAGCCCGCGCGAAGAGCGGGCCACTCTGCTAGTTTCTTAAAAAGAAAATCTCTCTCTACTTACGGCTCGGTGAAGGGCTGATCCCCTTGAGGGCATAATTCGGCCGAGGTATCCCCCGGCGCAAGACCCTTTGAGGAGGATTTCTTCCCCCGCTTTGAGGCCATGGTCTCCAGGTCTTCAAAGGCGGTCCTCTTCTTCCCCTAAGGAGAGGAATTTTCGATTCCTCCCTTCCGAACAGCCTCCTTCGAGGAGGCCGTAGTTTCCTTGTCCCCTCCCTTGCTTTCCTCCAAAGGCACAATCTTCAACATCCTGACCAGCACGGGATCCGGCGCGGTCTCGGGGAGGGGAGCCGGACACCTAATAAGCTTTGCTTTCGCTATCCACTCCTGTTTAAAGGACAGCTCTTTTAAGGGCAAGTTTATGACAAATATACGGATAGCGAGTCCGGGCACAAGGCTACTTACTTGAGTATCCGGGCGATTGCAGCTCAGACCTGCGTCCTCGGTTAAGTCCGGACACATTACTTGTGATCCGAAGAACAATTTATACATCTCCGCGGGTGTTGCGCCCATAAAATGCTGGAGAGCTCACGGTCCCTCCGGATTAAACTCCCACAGGCGAAGGGGGCGACGTTTGCCGGGCAGGGTTCGGCGGATCAGCATGACCTGCGTCACTTTAACCAGGCTGAGGTCTCTTTCTAAGAGATCCCTGATGCGGCCCTGCAGCAAGGGCACGTCCTTCGATGGCCCCCAGTCTAGTCATTTATTGACCCATGACGCTAGCTGTGGTGGGGGACCCGAGCGAAAGGCAGGTGGCGTCACCCACTTGGTACCCCTGGGAGCGGTGATATAGAACCACTCCCGTTGCCATAAGCCGAGCTCCTCTTGAAAAGAGCCCTCAGGCCATGGAGCATCAGCATTCTTGCTTATAACAGCACCTCCGCACTCTGCGTGTCGTCCCTCGATCATCTTCGGCTCTACTTGAAAGGTCTTGAGCCATAGTCCGAAGTGAGGAGTAACACGCAGGAAGGCTTCACACATGACGATGAATGAGGAAACGTGGAGGATGGACTCCGGAGCTAAGTCGTGAAATTCCAGCCCATAATAAAACATGAGCCCCCTCACGAAGGGATCCGTCTGGAAGCCTGGCCCCCGACGGAAGTGAGACATGAACACCACGCTCTCGCCAGGCTTGGGAGTGGGAATGGCCTGCCCTTGAGCAGGCAACCTATGTGAGATTTCGCCGGTCAAAAACCTGGCCTCTCTCAGCTTTAGCACGTCCTCCTCCGTAACGGAGGAGGGCATCCATCGGCCTCGAAGGTCGGAACCGGACATTGTCGAAGATCCGAAGCGCCTGAAATCTGGGGCTTGGGTGTTGGAACTCGAGGCGAAGGGCGAACTCGTTTGAGATTGAAAGAAAGGAGTAAGGCCTTGGTCTCTTTATAAGAGGTTGAATACCAAGGGCCCTCCCCGTAACCGTTTGGGACTCTCCTTTAATCGAGAAAACATGCCAACGGGCACGATTGGGTTACCCACGTCCGTATTGATGAGGATCCCGTAAATAAAGGGGGACACGATCTCTGCTTTGACAAAGACGTGCCAAGGAAACCGCCTCGCAAAACGCGCTGAGGTGGGGGAGTAAAAACGATTTGAATAAAGGCTTGGCCGTAGTGTGATGTCACGCCACGGAATACGTCAGCAGATTAGATTTGTGTAAATATTATTCTCTCTACGGCGATATGTGGAAACTTATTTTGCAGAGCCGGACACTATCCTTTGTGTTCAAAATCTTCTATGGAGGAGGAACCCGCCTTGCAATGCCGAAGACAATCTGCGCGCCGGACTCGTCGTCATTGAAGCCCGGTTCAGGGGCTACTGAGGGAGTCCTGGATTAGGGGGTGTTCGGATAGCCGGACTATACCTTCAGCCGGACTCCTGGACTATGAAGATACAAGATTGAAGACTTCGTCCTGTATCCGGAAGGGACTTTCCTTGGCGTGAAAGGCAAGCTTGGCGATACGGATATGTAGATCTCCTACCATTGTAACCAACTCTGTGTAACCCTAACCCTCTCCGGTGTCTATATAAACCGGAGGGTTTTAGTCCGTAGGGGAGAACAACAATCATACCATAGGCTAGCTTCTAGGGTTTAGCCTCCTTGATCTCGTGGTAGATCTACTCTTGTACTACCCATATCATCAATATTAATCAAGCAGGACGTAGGGTTTTACCTCCATCAAGAGGGCCCGAACCTGGGTAAAACATCGTGTCCCCTGCCTCCTGTTACCATCCGCCTAGACGCACAGTTCGGGACCCCCTACCCGAGATCCATCGGTTTTGACACCGACAGCGTCATTCGGAACAGCTAGTGCGCCGGGACCCTTTCCAAAGATTACGTGTAAATCATTGACCATAGAAAGTACGTGATCACCGGTACGCATGGCAGGCTTCTTCTGGTGATCTGCCTCGCCTTTGAAATGCTTGCCTTTCTTTCGACATTGATGGTTGGTCGGAAGAAATCGACGATGGCCCAGGTACCCATTCTTCTTGCATTTGTCTAGGTATATACTTTCAGTGTCATCTAAACAGTGCGTGCATGCGTGGTATCCTTTGTTTGTCTGTCCTGAAAGGTTACTGAGAGCGGGCCAATCGTTGATGGTCACGAACAGCAACGCCTTTAGGTTAAATTCCTCTTGTATGTGCTCATCCCACGTACGTACACCATTTCCATTCCACAGCTGTAAAAGTTCTTCAACTAATGGCCTTAGGTACACATCAATGTCGTTGCCGGGTTGCTTAGGGCCTTGGATGAGAACTGGCATCATAATGAACTTCCGCTTTATGCACATCCAAGGAGGAAGGTTATACATACATAGAGTCACGGGCCAGGTGCTGTGATTGCTGCTCTGCTCCCCGAAAGGATTAATGCCATCCGCGCTTAAAGCAAACCATACGTTCCTTGGGTCCTTTGCAAACTCATCCCAGTACTTTCTCTCGATTTTTTCTCCACTTCGACCCGTCAGCGGGTGCTCTCAACTTCCCGTCTTTCTTACGGTCCTCATTGTGCCATCGCATCGACTTGGCATGCTCTCCGTTTCTGAACGGACGTTTCAACCGTGGTATTATAGGAGCATACCACATCACCTTCGCAGGAACCCTCTTCCTGGGGGGCTCGCCGTGAACATCACCAGGGTCATCTCGTCTGATCTTATACCGCAATGCACCGCATACCGGGCATGCGTTCAGATCCTTGTATGCACTGCGGTAGAGGATGCAGTCATTAGGGCATGCATGTATCTTCTCCACCTCTAATCCTAGAGGGCATACGACCTTCTTTGCTGCGTATGTACTATCGGGCAATTCGTTATCCTTTGGAAGCTTCTTCTTCAATATTTTCAATAGCTTCTCAAATCCTTTGTCAGGCACAGCATTCTCTGCCTTCCACTGCAGCAATTCCAGTACGGTACCGAGCTTTGTGTTGCCATCTTCACAATTGGGGTACAACCCTTTTTTGTGATCCTCTAACATGCGATCGAACTTCAGCTTCTCCTTTTGACTTTCGCATTACGTCCTTGCATCGACAATGACCCGGCGGAGACATCGGGCACATCGTCTGGTTCCTCTTGTTCAGCAGCTTCACCCGTTGCAGCATCATTGGGCACATCGTCTGGTTCCTCTTGATCTTCACCAGCTCCCCCCGTTGCAGCATCACCGTATTCAGGGGGCACATAGTTGTCATCGTACTCTTCTTCTTCGCCGTCTTCCATCATAACCCCTATTTCTCTATGCCTCGTCCAAACACTATAGTGTGGCATGAAACCCTTGTAAAGCAGGTGGGTGTGAAGGATTTTCCGGTTAGAGTAAGACATCATATTCCCAGATTTAGTGCATGGACAACACATAAAACCATTCTGCTTGTTTGCCTCAGCCGCATCGAGAAACTCATGCACGCCCTTAATGTACTCGGAGGTGTGTCTGTCACCGTACATCCATTGCCGGTTCATCTGTGTGCATTATATATAACTAAGTGTCCAAATTAATAGAAGTTCATCATCACATTAAAACCAAAGTACACACATAGTTCTCATCTAACAACATATAGCTCTCCAGAGCATCTAATTAATTAAACCATACATTGAAACTATGTAAAACATTTCAATGCGAAAACAAATGCGATCATAATCGCAACCAAGGTAACAATTGATCCAACGGCATAATGATACCAAGCTTCGGTATGAATGGCAGATTTTCTAATCTTTCTAATCTTCAAGCACATTGCATCCATCTTGATCTTGTGATCATCGACGACATCCGCAACATGCAACTCCAATATCATCTTATCCTCCTCAAATTTTTTTATTTTTTCCTTCAAGAAATTGTTTTCTTCTTCAACTAAATTTAACCTCTCGACAATAGGGTCGGTTGGAATTTTCGGTTCACATACATCCTAGATAAATAAAATCTATGTCATGTTGGTCGGCATAATTTTCATAAATAATAAATGAACCAATATTTATAAAGATAATATATGTACCACATCTGAATCATAGACAGGACGAGGGCCGATGGGGGTGGATACCAAAACCATCGCCCTATATAAGATGCAATAATGAAAGTAAGAAAATAATACAAGTATCTATGTAAACATACAAGTAAGAATATTTTTTCCTTTCAGAAAGAAGATAAGAACAAGAGGCTCACCACGGTGGTGCCAGCGATGAGCTCGGCGCGGGTGATCAACGGCAGTGAAGACGGGGACGAGGCGTGACGGACCGCTAAACCTAGACAAATATTGAGGAAAATGGAGCTTGGAGGTCGAGCTTGGAGAGGAGAAAGCTTAAGTAGTGTGGTCTCGGTTCTGGACTGAACCAGGACTAATGAGCTGACCCGGCCTGGACCTTTGCCCCCTTTTCTACTAGTGTCTGTTGAGTTCCGGTGAAGACGGGGCGGCACAATAAACTCGAGTGAGATGGTTGGAGTAGGTTGACGGCACGGCGCGGCTCCGGTCGCGAAGGGTCTCGCGAGGAAGAAGTAGTGAAGGAGATGAGGCAAAAGGTAAAAAGAAGGACCTCGTGCCTATTTATAAAGAAAAGGGCAACAGTAAATGGCTGGTGCAAAAATCGAGGAGGCACAATAAATGTTACAACAAGGGAACGCCTCGATTCTTGGACTGACAGATTTATACAAAGATTCGTTATGACGTAATAGAGGGTTTCCCGAAATCATGAGGTGATGTATTCTCTTTATTATGGCGGGCTATGGAGATTTTTCTAGAATACGGTTAAGAGAAGTGAAAGGAAGACTCGCCAAACGGAGGAGTTTAAGATTGACATGAACAAATTCGAATCAATCTGGGGCCTAATGTTGAGGATATGACCCCGCAATATAAACCGCCCAGGAAGGGCCGGGTTAGACCATTGGCAACTCACGAAGTTAAGGTTTCAGACATGCCCAAGTGTTGGAGGGGCGACTCATAAGATGGGCCGACTTAAAGCCCAAGACCAGAAGACGGTGAGTGGCCCAAAGGCATAAGTTATCATATGGTGACTTGCCTTACTAGGCAAGGTGATTTAGAGCGTGACTCAGTCATGGGTCGTAACCCGACCCAGACTCAAGCCGGCGGCCTCGACCTGTATATAAAGGCGACTCCCTAGCATAGTAGAGGACAAACAATAGTTCGATAGCTACGTCAAGCGAATCCGCTACCTTGTAATCGATACTGAAGCAATAGAAACACAAAGCAGGACATAGGTTTTACCTCGATCAAGAGGGGCCGAACCAGGGTAAACTCGGGTCTCTCGACCTGCTCAACCCCGACAAGCTAATCACCATAGCAATAGCCTCGCAACTAAGTCCTTTCACTAGGGCATCTGTCGTGACAAAATCACGACATAAACGGACTCCAAAAGTTCCATAAAAGCAATTTTACTTCGTTTTGGAATATTTAAAAAAATTGAAAAATAATAAGTAGTCCGAAAAGCGCACGAGCAGACAACAAGCCTGGGGGCGCGCCTCCCGAGCTTGTGGAGCCCTCGTGTATATCCCGGACTCCGTTTTCTCTCAGATTACTTGTTTTTCACGGTAAAAATTCATGATTTGACTTTTGTAAGGAGCTGATTTTGATCCATATGTTTCATGCTATGTTTAGATTTATCTTAATTCTTCTTTCGTAGTTGCGGATGCTTTCGAGAGAGGGTAATAATAAGTGGGTTGCTTGGTCAAGTAAGCACAACACCCTAACACTGATCCACCCACATATCAAATTGACAAAGTAATGAAGGTGAATCAACTAAACATGATGAACATGACTAGACGAGAATTCTCATGTGTCGTCAAGAACGCTTTGCTCAATATAAGACGTACTACCGGCATGTCATTTGCAACAAAAAGGATTGGGCCACCTTGCGGCGCCTTTGTTACTATCATTACTTGCTACTTGTTACGAATTACCTTACCACCATACTATCTGTTACTACTATTTATAGCACTTGCAGAAAATACCTCGCTGAAGACCGCTTGTCGATTTCATCTCCTCTTCGTCGAGTTCGACACCCTTAATTATCGAAATGACTATGATTAATCCCTTATATTTGTGGGTCATCAGAGACCAAATCAAGGATACAACCCAGAGGCCTAGGGGGGGCCATGACATGAGCGAGGTCTAAAGACCCAAATCTAGGCTGAAGACCTCGATCCAGTTTGCGTACATAATAACGGGAGAGAAAATAGAGGAATTATAATCCATTTGGGGATACAGTTGGGGAGCATCCGCCCCGATTCATTCCGATCTTGTGTTTAGACGTCCAAAAAACAAACAAAATAAGGGGGCATGCGTACATAATAACGGGAGCGCAATGGAGATAATTTTATGGCGCAATAATTTTGTCTTGATTACAACTTCACAAGGTACCCCGCGGACTTTAGAGGTGGCACTCCTATATATCTACGTCCGAGTATAAATGAATCTTCAGCCATCAGACTCTAACAAATGGAGGTTTCATATCTTTTTTAACAGTACCATAAGAGTGCTCATCGTGCATGCAAATTTCATTTTAAAAGAAAATCCCATGAAGAAATAGAAAAGAAAGAAGAGTGTGCACGAGCACGATACGTACCCAAAATGTCATCTGGAAATTCAGACTGGATTTCACCTTTTACCTCCAATATGTACATTCGCGGCACACCAGTCACCCCATTTCTTCATGAGCATTCGTCTAGATTACCCTATTTTAAAAACTGCGTACCATGTATCTCTCATGGTTGTCGATTGTAAAATGTGTGCGGTGATGATCACGGTTAGAGGATACCACAAGGACGGCGTGGTGTGGAACCCATGGAGAAGAGAAGGCTAGACATGATCGTCGATCCTGTCCTGAGATCTTTAAACATTGTTGTTAAAGTATGTACCTAACATGCGGGTCATATATAATAGTAGGCAAAATGCTAAAATGGATTAAAATCGAGTACACAGTTTTTTAGATGGGATATTTCGATACAACATCCACAAAATCGGTAAATATATGTCACAAATGCACAATTAACTGGTAAAAAGTGTAATTCACTTGAAAATTTATTACTCTCAGGACATGCTATTACACGCATGGTCTAACGATTGATCAAATTAATGGGAAGTATAGTAAAAATAATAATTTTGCATTATCGAAGCAATTCCTTAGATATCACACATAGTGCTGGCTGCTGTGGTCAAGCCGTGGGGTAGAAGGGCGAGGTGGCAAGGCCACATGTGCCCGTGGACGAGGGCACGTCCTTTGCGAGGTAGACATATCCTTGTTCACCCCAGTCGTTGCTCCACGAGTTCTTGGCAATCCAGTACTTGTCTCCCTCGGCGGGACCCTCGCAGTAGCCGACGATGGTGACGGCGTGGTTCACATTGGCGGAGCAGGGGCCACGGTAGATGCCGCCGGAGTAGAACTGGAACTCAAAACCGCTGGCGTCAATGTACGCCGTCACGGGCTGCATGGCTACGGCGATCGCCAGCTGAGCTTCGTTGTTGGGTGGCACGGCCTTGAAGCCCTTGACGGACGCCTGGTGGTCGAACAGTAGCTTGTCCACGTCGCACTTTCCCTGGAATCCGGCGTAGGGGTACCTCTCCTCCGACGTGATGCCACCACGGGCGGCCACGAGGGCCATAGCCGAGTCTGAGTGGCCGCCGCCGCAGCCGCTGCTCCCGGTGTCGCAGTCCACGAGTTCCTGCTCGGACAGCGACACCAGCTCCCCCGTCCTAATCTTGTTCATGCCTTCGATGGCCGCCACCGCCGCGAATGCCCAGCACGATCCTGCCATATTGCAATTTCATCCATCCGCACGACGACACGAGTAATTCATTGAGCAAACATGACCATGCATGCATATAGTATACTATAACTAAATCTGCAAGAAGGTATAGCTTGACAACTTACCACAAGTGCCTTGATTCTTGACGCCGGTGACAGCGCCACTGGAGCGCCAGTCAACGCAGCAGGGCTTGAAGGAGTGGTAGGGGAGGTAGGTGGGTGACGTGGCATTCAAGCTGGTGGTGTTGAGCCCGGTGAACTGCTGGAGGACCTCCGTGGGGCTGAGGTCGCCGAACCTGTTCATCCTCACCCCGCCCCTGCTGTTGGTCTGCGACCCACCTGGCTGGAACCCGCGACCGATGACGGTGCCAGGATTCTGTTGGTCGAATTGGCCGATGGCGTTGGTGTTGTTCTTGAAGACTTGGAACCGCATCTCCTCCTCCTGCTGGCACGAGTAGTGCTTTGAGTACTTGACCACCCACTTGGAGAACCTCTCCCTCACCTCGGACTCCGGCAGCTCAAACGGCGGGGGCGGCGGCGGTGGGTAATTTGCCGCAGTAAGCAATGCTTGCAGGAAAGTGGTGAGGCACAAGAGTAGGACAAGGTAAGGCGTGGAGGAAGCCATCTTGATTAGCTCGGGTTGGATCCTTGTCTGGAATACATGCACCGGGCCTCATGCTTATATAGGCGGGCGCCTAGCTAGGTCCATCGCAGCAGCTCGTCGTGTTTGGCTGCTGTACAGTCGCAGGGTTTCTTTTTTTCAAACGAGATTTTCGGAAACCGGCCTATTTTCGGAAATCCCCAAAAACATGAAATATTGTCCGAAAATACCAAATTGTTTTGAATTTAAATAAGTAACGACGTCAAATAAAAAATGAATGCACACGTGTTTAGAACTTGCTTAGTGACCTGGTTGTAGGAAGGGTGTGCTAGAAGCAGGAAGTCGCAGGTTCCAACCCTGTTTCACGAGAATTACATTTTTTTTAATCCTGGTTCACGAGAATTGCATCGCAGCAGCTCGTCGTGGGTGGCTCCTGTACGGTCGCAGGGTTTTTTTTTCAAACGAGATTTTCAGAAACTGGCCTATTTTTGGAAATTCCCGATAACATGAAATATCGTCCGAAAAAAAACAAATTGTTTTGAATTAAATTAGTGAACGAGGTCAAAGAGAAAATGTATGCACACGTGTTTAGAACTTGCTCAGTGGCCTGGTTCAAACAAAACGCATGGTAGAAGCAGGAAGTCGCGGGTTCCATCCCTGTTTCACGAGATTTACATTTTTTTTTTAATTCTATGTGGCGGGTTTTTTTTTTTTCGCAACATGGCACATTAGAACAAAGTATACACCAACTGTTCTGCTAAATAGTGTTGTGTCCTTTTCGCATTGCACAACTTGCACTAAATGCGAGTTTATGTTACTATAATATACTCGTTTGCTCATACCTAACATCGATCAGCTGCTGTGCTAGTCATTTGTGCGAGAGAATCTTTCCATGGATAATGCGTTTCAGAAATTAATTTGAGTGTGAGACACCAAGTCATATTTGCTAGCTAGCTAGTACGACTACGTACTTAAATTCGGTTATCAAGTGCACATCAGTGAGCCAGTTAACCACTACTGGAATTACACCCTACGCCGAGTGCCGAAAAACACTTGGCAGAGGGCCAAAAATAATCGGCAAGGACCACCCGGCTGGAAGAAACTGGGAAGTAATGTAATTGTTCACTCTTATCTTATTAACAAACTGCGTATAAACTAGTTCTAAATAATCTGCATGTCAATCATCGTCGGAGAAGAAACATGCTTGCGGTACGCGAGCATGTATCATTGCTAGCTAGCTGGTTCTTTTCTTCGGTTATGAAGTGTACATCACTGAGCCAATTAACAATCCATTAAATTGGTAAAATAGTCATGCAAACCAAACATGACAGGATGTATACCACCGAATCCTTTTTGCACCATTGCAATTTTTGGCAGTGGTTGCTACCAGTTGCCTGCCGTAGCAGTACTATAAATGATGACATTTGTAATATCTACTTGACCTTTAAAAACAGTATCAGTTTTTCCATATTATACTCTTCTAAAAATAACTACATAACTCGCCTTTGTTCTAGTACTTAAAGATGACGTTTTGAATGTTTACTTGATCATTCAAATAGTATGACGTTTTCCATTGTATTCTTTTACATGACTAGTATAGAACTGGCCTTGCATGTTAAAAAAAATTCTTCCTACACAGTTTTGACAACATTTTTGGCAGGTTTAGAGAAAGCGCACGGGGTAAGCGAGCATGTCGTAGTACTTATATTCCGTTGTCAAGTGGCCTAGTAATCATTAAAAAATCTTATAAATTACATATACCAATGTATCAATCTGTTAGAATGATGAAGTGTTGCCTTTCAAACATACAAGCATATATACAACCTAATCTTTTCTGAACCATTAATTGCAAATTTTAGCAACGATTGCCACCAGTTGCTGGTCGTTCTAATCTCACCACAGTAAGTTGCCTCGTCTTTGTTTGTGCCCTGCGTGTCCTGCCAAATAATTCGTACCTCGCCTGCACGAGCACTGGATGTGTGCGGCGAACCTTGTCTTAGCTGTCGCATCGCTCTCGTGCATGGGGAGTGTGGGCTGCTGCACGGCGAGGTGGTCTTGTTTCTCCTCCTTGTGAGACACAATCCAAATGTTGGTGAAAGGAACTCCGCCTACTGCTGGCTCCTGATGTCCAGAAATTAGATCTCGGACTTGAGTCGGCCGTACGTCAAAGCCAATATCAGTACGATCAAGGCCTGGGTTTAGCGGGAGGACGGAAGAAGTGACCCAAACAAGTATGATCAAGGCTGCACCGATCCCAATGCGATGACGAGGAAGGAGATTCCAACACGGATGGATACTTGACTCGTCCAAAGGGCAGGTCAGGCGTTTGGAACACTAGTAAGAGTGCACGTGTAACACATGTCTCGTTAGAATTCAAAATTTAAAGACACAGAGTACGTCTCGACTGATACGCATGATACTGATCATGATTTCACATAGTGAAAATAATCATCCGTTTGGATGGTTGATGAACATTTAGAAGATAATGATTTTGAAACTAATTTCAGCCATACTCCAAGTGAATATAACATTCAGAAGATACATTTTTCACGAATCATTATAACCATACTATAACAGAATACAATGCCCCTAAAAACATAAAACAATGCAGATACACGAGTGACCTACTCCTTACCATGATGCCGGAAAGGGCCAATGCCGGAACATATTACAGGAATAGACTGTGCGCCAAAAACATCATTTAGCATTCAGGTTAGATACACAAACAACAAACAAAATGAGTTTCCTTGCCACAGTTTTTCTTCTTAACATTAACTTATGATGGCCTGCCAGCCTACTATAAGATTTTTCTTTTTTTTTTAGAAAAAGAGGATGACCCCCGGCCTCTGCATCTGGGAGATGCATACGGCCATTTTATTGATTATTCTCGAGGACCTTACAAAGTATTACAACAATGCGCCTGAATCCACTATCTTGGCAACACATGCCGCTACTCCTATCCAAAATGATGAAGGGGTGCCAGCTGGGCCAATACCCAAACCACTCACCTAAGCCTAACATCAAAAGCCGGAAGCCGAAACATATTCGGAAGCCCCAGCCGAGCCACATACCAGGTCTGGGGCACAATCTGATCAGACGCACTCGTGTGTCATCGCCGCCATCTTCCACAGGTCCATCTTCAGATCATATTGAGACTTCTACCTTGTCTGGCCACTCTGCCATCGACATCACCATGACGCCAGACAGCAACCTCCTCATGCGCGAGTCCATCTCTGTGCATCGGACGCCGAGCCTCCACAGCGCCATGCCGCCGATATCCGCCGCCATCGATGTGTGAGATGAAGCACCGCTCCACCATCCCCCCAGCCAGCACTTACTCCAGAACGATGCCCCCAGGAGGGAAAGCGATAAAACGCAATCATCGTCCGATCCGGAAGACCCAGATCTAGGGTTTCCCCCGGAGCATCCCGAGCCTGATGACGCAGACTGCAACGACGATGCCTCGACAAGGGAACGACATCTAAGACGCCGCCATCGTCCTCCATGACCGTAGTCGGCGCGATTTTCATCGGCAGTTGCTCCACCAGACGTGTGCCGCCGACGTCGCTGGTCCCTTCAACCGGAGCAAACTCCAAAACAATGCCCTAAAGAGGGTCTACGACGCAAAAGCGCCGCCATCGCTCGATCCCAAGGAGATCTAGGGTTTCCCCATAGTTGCCCGCGCTGTCAAGGGCCAGACAAGGGTAGAATCCCGCGGATCTGCCCAGCTGCCGACGAGTCGCACCCACCACGGTGCCGACGGCCGACCAGCGATCAATCCGGCCACGCCACCGCCGTCCCTGGCGACCGCAACGCACCAGATCGCAAGGCCTCCTGCCGCGGGGAATCGACGTCGCCGAGGTGCCGCCGCCACCCGCCGTGGCGACCAGCCCGCCGCCACGCTCCGGCCCGGCGGCGCCGGCCCGCGCCAGCCCCACCCGAGCGAGAGGGCCCGAGTCCCCGCCGCCGCCGGCGACGGCTAGGCTTCGCCTGGCCGCGCCCTTGGGCGGCGGCGAGGGAGGAGGAGGAGGAGTGGGGGAGGTTCGGCGGCGATGGGATCTGGGGCCTCCCGGTCGCCCACGCGGGGGGCGGCTCGGGAGGGAGACGTCCACAAGTTCTTAGTAGTCATCGACTATAAGATTTTTCTATTTCTAAGGTTCAGAAATATGTTGTTACCTATAGGTAGAATGATGTTCATGTCAAAAGGAAGCTCAGGAATGTTCAAGATGTGTAGATCTGTATAACAAAAGGTTCTCAAAACAAAATCCTACCTAATACTGTCTTTGTATGTGTCAGCTCGGCAATGTATCATCTTATACCATTAGAAGAATCCTTCCTTGCACTCCTATCCATGAGGATGGCACCAAACAATGTAATGGGAATCCCAAATGATCATGGTTACAAACAAAATCTTATAGTGCTCAACAAAATTTACGGCAAGTAGTGTATCACAAACCTGAATAATGCTAATCGATATCATTCCAAATTTTCCAGAAAATTCTGAATTTGGAATAAATCAATACTTTTCATGCAGAACAGTGGAAAGGAACAACACAATGATCACGATATTTACATACCTACTGATGTAAGGATACAGCTTGCATAAAAGCCTTCACCATTTATCATTCCCAATTTGCATAAAAGCCATCACAATTTATCATTCCCATCTGTTGGAAGATCAACAAGCCAACATCCACCCATGCATATATCACCATCTTGGCATTGCTCGATTGTCATCACTAGTAGAAAACGGGCCTATTGTCCCGGTTTGTAAGGGCATTTTGTCCCGGTTCCTGAACCGGGACTAAAGGGTCGTTACTAATGCCCTGACCCTTTAGTCCCGGTTCTAACCAGAACCGGGACAGATGGGCCTTCATGTGGCCTGTGCGCTGAGCCGAAGCAGGAGGGCCTTTGGTCCCGGTTGGTGGCATCAACCGGGACCAATAGGCATCCACGCGTCAGCATTTCTGTGGCTGGGGTTTTTGTTTTTTTTAAAGGGGGGTGGGGGTTTTGGGGGGTTAATTTAGGTATTTCATATATTGTGTTAGATAGCTAATTAATAGAGAGAAGTGTCCTCTCTTATGTCCGTGCTTGGTCGACGCTACGTACTATACATACATATAGAGAGGACTAGACACGCTAGCTAGCTAGTAAGCAAACGAAGGAAACAGAAGATCGTCATGAACATATATGCATACAGAGAGAAGTGATATCGACCACCTCTCCTTCTCTGAGAGATTGGTCAAACAACAAGTTCTCGTATATCTATCTGACACTACCGGCTACATATTTACAATAATTATCTCTTACAAATATAATCTCCTAAATTACGGACGCATGGTCCACATAGTATTCTCCGTCTTCAGCGATCACGTGGTCAAGAAAGAGTGCCGCCAATTCCTCTTGAATTGCTCGCATGCGATCTGGTGCTAGGAGTTTGTTCCGCATCCGAAACATCTAATTTGAAGAAGGGGGTCAATATATATATATATATATATATATATATATATATATATGAATGAATGAAACTCAACACAAATGATGGTAATAAAATAAAATTGTGAATATTGTTATTTACGCACTTCATATTGTTCGTCAGAGTACCCGCCCCGCTCACAGGTCGTGTGGCGGATGGACTTGCAGACGTAGTATCCACAGAAATCATTCCCTTGTTCCTGCCACAACCACTTTACAAGAAATAGAGGTCAATCAAACTGATAAGCAAGAATGCCAAATGGTATTGATGAAACTAGCGCTTGAATCACTAGGAGATGCGCGGAACATGCTACTATAGTACTTACTTTCGGGTGTCTAAATTGCAGCTCCTTCGGCAGTCCCGGAGCTTTTTTGGTGAATTTTCTCCAAACCCTGCCGGACAAAGAAAACAATTACTTGATATCAGGAAATGAACAAAGTTGCTGATATGGTGGATAATGATCGATTTAACTTACTTCTTGAGGATTTCAGTCATGTCCGCATACTCCTGGGGATCTTTTCGTTTAGAGTCCAAGACAGTTACTACTCCCTGCTCAAGCCTAATCTCTAGGAGAATATAGTGGTACCTGCGCACACATGCATAACTCATCAATTACATTACTATAACCTGGACTAATATATAAGGGAAACTGAATATGCACAAGACAGTAACACTCACTTGAAGTTGTAAGGAAAGAGTATTATATCTTTGTTTTCATTTATTTTGAATGATCGTAGCAAGTCGGCCTCGGTATCTGCGGGACGATGTTCAACCTCAGTTGCATCTATGAGATATGTGTTAACGAACCCAATATCACCTATTTGTCTTTTCTTCAATTCGGTGATCTTCAATCTGCATAATATAGTGAGGATAATTATAAATACATGCAATGAAAGAGCTGAGCTATATAGAGAGACTTAATGACAGAAGTAGTAGTACTTACAGACAGTAGCAGGTGACCGTTGCTTTATCGAGGGCCAATTGATTGAAAAACTGATAGAACTCCTCAAATGGAATAGGCAACAGATCAATTCCAACGAGGTCATGCTCCAGTTTAACTCTCGCATACAAAGTACTCCTCCCCCCAGACTCTCTGCAGATTTTCAAGTACCAATCATGCAATCTTCGCATCATCGTTGTTAGAGATTTTTCATCTTTGACGAGAGGCTTCCCGTACTCGTATCTGTGTATCTGCACGTCCATGGGATCATAATGTACATCGTCGGGCAGGTAATCGTCAAGATTGCTATAACCGGGCACCATCCTCGGATCGACGATGTCGCTGGGCACCTTGAGCGGGGGGCACGATTAATTCCCTTGTTCGCCGAGCTGGGCAATTTGTTTCCCAGCTGCTCATCGTTCTTTCATCCTTTGATCACTGACTGTACTTCCCGACCGCTCCGCTTCGGCCCATGTCTTTGCAATAATGCGCTCATAGTTGCCTTTCGGTGGGACTTGGGTGGTTTTTCCAGGGCAGCCAGAGTGCGCTTCGCTTTCACCGGATCTACCTTCTCCTCCAGAGGTGGATGTCTCTGTGCTTTCAACCCTTCAAACCATTCCTTCGCTTCGGTTCGCGCGATCTTTGCATTCTCCTCCGGGCTCATCTCGTATGGTAACTTCTCTGGAGTCTTCAGAGAAGGACCGAATCTGTATGTCTTCCCGCCTCTGGCTGTACTGCTAGACGCCGGCCGAGCAGACGGAGCGGCTGTTTTCTTTACTTGCTTACGAGGCGGAGGAGAAGGACTATGACGCGCCGGAGCAGCTGCTCGAGCGGCGGCGGGTCTCTTCTGCCCTTGCTGACGAGGCGGAGAGGGAGGAGGCTGGCTGCTCGGGCGCGCAGGCGCAGGCGGAGAAGGAGGCGGAGTGCCGCCACGCGCCGGAGAAGGAGCCAGCCGAGTGCCCTGATCGTCACTCGCCGGAGGAGGAGGCGGTGGAGGAGGCGAAGTGCCCTGACTCGCCGGAGGAGGAGGAGGCGGCGGAGGCGTCCAGTTCTGAAGGTTGATGAGATCCTTCCGCCATAGGCATGGAGTCTTCAGAGCAGAACCCAGCCGAGTCTCCCCTTCACCGGTAGGGTGGTCAAGCGGGAGCACCTCAAATCCCTCCGTTATTTCATCCACCATCACCCTAGCATATCCTTCTGGAATCGGCCGGCAGTGAAAAGTTGCGCCGGGTTCAGAAGGATAAACAGAGCCAACAGCCGCCTTGACCTTCATATTAATCCATTGCGTCATAAGGTGGCAATTTTGAGACTCCGTGATAGCATCCACGGGATAGCTGGCAGGAGCCGTCAAGACATGCTCCGGCTGAAGCAGCTCAGTGGAAGCCACGCTGCTTCTCCGCTGAGATGGCGGGGTAGCTTCGGGGGAAGCTTCGGCAGTTCGTTTGCTGCGATTTGCTTCTCGTTCCTCTATCCCGAGTACCCTTGCTTTAAGCGCCTGCAGTTCGGACTGCTGCACTTTCTTCCTCCTCTCCTGGCATTTGTAACCGCCTGCGTCCGGAAACCCAGCCTTCCACGGAATGGAGCCTGGCGTGCCTCGTGTCCGCCCAGGGTGCTCAGGATTCCCGAGGGCCATTGTGAGCTCGTCCTTCTCTCTGTCTGGAACGAACGTCCCTTGCTGCGCTGCTTCGATATACTGCTGAAGCCTCTTGACTGGTATATCCAATTGATCGTCCGTCCAAATGCACTTCCCTGTTACAGGGTCCAAGGTTCCACCAGCCCCAAAGAACCAAGTCCGGCAACGGTCTGGCCAGTTCATTGTCTCTGGTTCGATCCCTTTTTCAACCAGATCATTCTCAGCCTTGGCCCACTTAGGCCGGGCTACGAGGTAGCCACCTGACCCCGTGCGATGGTGAAGCTTCTTCTTCGCAGCATTTTTCTTGTTTGTCGCTGACATCTTCTTACTCTTTTCCGATGTCTTGTGGGCCACAAATGCAGGCCAGTGATCTCTGATCTTCTCATATCTACCCTTGAATTCTGGTGTCTCTTTTTTACGACAAACCTATTCAGCTCTTTCTTCCACCTCCTGAATAGGTCTGCCATCCTCTTAAGAGAAAAAGACTTGATTAATTCCTCTTTAACTGGCTTCTCCGGATCATCCTCTGGCGGTAGGGTGAAATTTGACTTCAGCTCAGTCCAAAGATCATTTTTCTGCATATCATTGACATAAGACACCTCAGGGTCTTCTGTAGCCGGCTTTAACCATTGCTGGATGCTGATCGGGATCTTGTCCCTAACCAGAACCCTGCACTGAGCAACAAATGCGTTCTTTGTCCGGATGGGTTCAATCGGTTGGCCGTCGGGTGTGATTGCTATGATCTGAAACCTTTCATCCGAGCTCAACTTTTTCTTCGGGCCTCATCTCTCTACCAAACTTGTGCTCGATCCGGAGGGCTAGAAAAAACAACAAAGACTTAATTAATATGTGTACATACCAAAACAATGAATGCATCAATTAGCTAGTCAGCACAAGCTTAACTAATATATATACCTGGCCGGACTCGGTTCGGTCACCGGAGCCGTCATCACGGTCTCCTTCTTGCACCGGCATTGGGTCACCGGAGCCGTCCTCACGTTCTCCTTCTTGCACCGGCATTAGGTCACCGGAGCCAGCTTCTTCACCCTCTCCTTCCAGACCATCGGTGTCGTTGAGAAACAACGAGCAGACGGCATCACTTCCCATTGCGATTATGTCCCTCAACAACGCTTCTTTTGCTTCGTCTCGGGCGGTGTCCATTGTTTCTACAAATATTTACAACATGGCAATTATTATTCAAACATGACAGATGGATATATTAGTGGCAAACGTAGAACTAGCTAGCTAATCATAGTAAGGAATCATATATATTAATTAGTGGCCTCGACGCTGCTTCTCTAGGGTTTGGGGTGGCCTCGACAACGCTTCAAGGGTTTGGGTGGCCTCGAGAGAGTTTGTCGGGTAGGGGCGCGGCGGGAGGGGGGAGGAGACCGACATCGTTTTTTTTATAGGGTTTGGGTGTCCTCGAGAGTATTGGTCGAGCGAGAGGGTCGGGGGGTGCTCCCGCGGTATAAGTTATCACAGTCGAGAGGGGGTATATATATCGACCGCCCCTCATGTCGAAGTAATCCGAGGGGTATATCGACCCCCCCCCCTCGTGTTGAAGTTATCGGGAGAGGGAATAGAGGTGAAGAAGAAAGGAATAGAGGATAAGATCAAAGAAAAAAAAGAAATAAAAAGAGGAGAAGAAGAAAGGAATAGAGGAGAAGAAGAAAAAAATATAAATTTTCTATTTTTTTTCTTCTTCTCCTCTATTCCTTTCTTCTTCTCCTCTTCTTTTTCTTCTTTTTTCCTCTTCTTATTTATTTCTCCTCTTCTTCCTCTCCTCTTCTTCTTTCTTCCCCTTCTTATTTTCTTCTTTCCTATCCTTCTTTTTCTTCTAAATTTTAGCATATTCTAAATTTTCTTCTAACTTTCTATATATGAACAAAAAACTTTCTATGAACAAAAAACTTTATATATATATATATATGAACAAAATTTCTATGAATAAAAAAATTTAAACTAACCACATATACATACACATATACATTATACATACACATATACATACACATACACATATACATTATACATACACATATGAAAAAAAATTAAACTAAAAAAATGAAGGGCGGGGGCGGCGGCAGCGAAGGGCAGGGGCGGCGCCCGGCGGCCGCGCAGGGCAGGGGCGGCGCGAGGCGGCAGGGAAGGGCAGGGTGGCGGCGCGATGGCAGCGCGCGGCGGCGGCCAGTACAGGGGGAGGAGCAGGGGAACGGGGCGGCGCTCACCGCGAGGTGGCGTCGGCGACGAGGAAGGCTTGGGGACGGCGGAGGCGCGCGCGCTCGGGGGCGAGGGCAGGGGTGCGCGGGCTCGGGGATGACGTCGGCGATGGCGACGGAGACGGCGACGGCGAGGCACGGGCGACGGCGACGGCGCGGTCGGGGGAGACGACAGGGGCGGCGGACGGCGTCGGGGCAGCCTGGCGGCGTCGATGAGGTCGGCGTCGTCGGGGGCAACTGGTGAGGGAAACTGTGAAAAATTCCCAAGTGTTGCTTCTATAGCAACGGCTTTGGTCCCGGTTCGTCCCACCAACCGGGACCAATGGCCTTGTGCTGCCCCGCGCCCAAAAGTTTAGTCCCACCTCGCTAGTTGAGAGGGCTCGGGAGTGGTTTATAAGCGCTACTGCGCCCACCCTCTCGAACTCCTCTCAACTGCAGGCTTTCAGACCTAATCTGTCACTGCAATGCCTGTGGGCCTACTGGGCCTGCTGCGGGCCTGAATCCTGGCTCATGGTTGGGTTTCTAGTCGTATTCAGGCCGTGGTGGCCCAGTAGGTGGCATTTTTTTCTTTTTTGCTATTTTTTTTCATTTCTACTTAGAACTAAATACTTATAGTTTTGTAGTGATTTCTTTTTTATTTCTGTTAGTGCCATTAGTTTTAAAATTTGAATAGTTTAAATTTGAATTTTTTAAAATTTGTGTGAATTACTAGTTTGTGGATAACTTTACTATAAAAATTGATTTTTGAGTCATTCTTTTTCCTGCTATTTAATATTACTGTGTTTTATCATTATACTCAATTTGGTAATTTTACTTAGTCATAACAAATATTATAGGCATTTTTTTCTTTTTTGCTATTTATTTTTTCATTTCTACTTAGAACTAAATACTTATAGTTTTTTAGTGATTTCTTTTTTCTTTTAGGTCACAAAAATTATAAACTTTCTGTTAGTGCCATTAGTTTTAAAATTTGAATAGTTTAAATTTTAATTTTTTAAAATTTGTGTGAATCAAAAGTTTGTGATTAACTTTACTAAAAAAATGAACATAGATGCACCTATAGAGAAAATTAAACCTAAATTCATAATCAATTTCTATGAATTTCAGAGAAATTCATTATGAATTTAGGTCAAATTTCCTGTATAGGGGCATCTATTTTCACTTTGAGAGGAGCTCAACAACGCAGAGAGGGACGGGCTTATAAACCGGTGTGGGCGCCCTTCGGTTGGCGAGGTGGGACTAAACTCTGGGTGCAACGAGGGCCAACCCTTTAGTCTCGGTTTGTGGAACAAACCGGGACTAATGGTCATGGGCCAGGGGCGAGCCCTATTTTTTTCCAGTTTTTTTGTTTTGTTTTCTGCATTATTTATTTCCTTTTGTTTTTTTCTTTATTTTTTAATTCTTTTTGCTTTTAGTTTTAGAAAAATTATAAACTTTCTGTTAGTGCCATTAGTTTTCAAATTTGAAAACACTTTTTTAGTTTTTTTGTTTTCTTTCTTGCTTTATTTATTTTATTTTGTTTCTACTTACAACAAAATACTTATTGTTGCTATTTTTATTTTTTTCCAGTTTTTTTGTTTTGTTTTCTGTATTATTATTTTTTTTGTTTTTGCTTTATTTTTTAATTCTTTTTGCTTTTAGGTCAGCAAAATTATAAACTTTCTGTTAGTGCCATTAATTTTAGAAAAATTATAAACTTTCTGTTAGTGCCATTATAAACTTTCTGCAGCATCACCGTATTCATGGGGCACATAGTTGTCATCGTACTCTTCTTCTTCGTTGTCTTCCATCATAACCCCTATTTCTCCGTGCCTCGTCCAAACATTATAGTATGACATGAAACCCTTGTAAAGCAGGTGGGCGTGAAGGATTTTCCGGTTAGAGTAAGACATCGTATTCCCACATTTAGTGCATGGACAACACATAAAACCATTCTGCTTGTTTGCCTCAGCCGCATCGAGAAACTCATGCATGCCCTTAATGTACTCGGAGGTGTGTCTGTCACCGTACATCCATTGCCGGTTCATCTGCGTGCATTATATATAATTAAGTGTCCAAATTAATAGAAGTTCATCATCACATTAAAACCAAAGTACATACATAGTTCTCATCTAACAACATATAGCTCTCCAGAGCATCTAATTAATTAAACCATACATTGAAACTATGTAAAACATTTAAATGCGAAAACAAAGGCGATCATAATCGCAACCAAGGTAACAATTGATCCAACGGCATAATGATACCAAGCCTTGGTATGAATGGCATATTTTCTAATCTTTCTAATCTTCAAGCGCATTGCATCCATCTTGATCTTGTGATCATCGACGACATCCGCAACATGCAACTCCAATATCATCTTCTCCTCCTCAATTTTTTTTATTTTTTCCTTCAAGAAATTGTTTTCTTCTTCAACTAAATTTAACCTCTCAACAATAGGGTCGGTTGGAATTTCCGGTTCACATACATCCTAGATAAATAAAATCTATATCACATTGGTCGGCATAATTTTCATAAACAATAAATGAACCAATAGTTGTAAATATAATATATATACCACATCCGAATCATAGACAGGACGAGGGCCGACTGGGGCGAATACCAAAACCATCGCCCTATATAAGATGCAATAATAAAAGTAAGAAAATAATACAAGTATCTATGTAAACATACAAGTAAGAATATTTTTTTCCTTTCAGAAAGAAGATAAGAACAAGAGGCTCACCACGGTGGTGCCGGCGATGAGCTCGACGCGGGTGATCGGCGGCGGTGAAGACGGGGACAGGGCGTGACGGACCGCTAAACCTAGACAAATATTGAGGAAAATGGAGTTTGAAGGTCGAGCTTGGAGAGGAGAAAGCTTAAGTAGTGTGGCCCGGGCATTCCATCGAACACCTTGTGTGCATAGGAGGTGAGCTAGAGCACGACCAAGCCCTCTCCCCCTCGACCAGAAAAAACAGAGCGGTGTGCTCTGCTCTGGCGCGAGGGGGGTATATATAGGAACCACCACTGGTCCCGGTTGGTGGCATGAACCGGGACTAAAGAGGAGCCTTTGGTCCCGGTTCATGCCACCAACCGGGACCAGTGGTGGTGGGCCAGGAGCGAGGCCCATTGGTTCCGGTTCATCCCACCAACCGGGACCAAAGGTCCAGACGAACCGGGACCAATGGCCCACGTGGCCTGGCCGGCCCACTGGGCTCACGAACCGGGTCCAATGCCCCCATTGGTCCCGGTTCTAGACTGAACCGGAACTAATGGGCTGACCCGGCCTGGACCTTTGCCCCCTTTTCTACTAGTGCATGTTCATACCTCCTGTATATCCATGGATGGCTTTATCATGCTCATAGTTTTTTTTTCTACTGTTCTCTGACATCTTGGTCTGGCTGCCAAGCGAGACATGGGGGATACACATATGTTGTTTTTTCCTCAGCATATTCCCAAAAGTTGAATTCATACGTCCCATTTATTCTGTAGCATATCCTGTTTAATTCACATGTTCATTAAAAAATGAATTGCCAGAAAATTCTGGATCAAACTGGGCCAGACCTGGCGTGAGTGTGGAGTGGAGAGAAAGGAGTCGGCATTGGGGCAGGGCATTCCGCGTATATATCCAGCCCCCATGTCTGAGGGTCGACGTACCGAGCGGACCAAGAACTGCCACCAGCGCCGACGCCCATTTCCTCCCCCTTCGGCCATGGAGATGCGCCCCCTGGCACGAGCTTGTAAACGATGGTCCTTTTCTAGACGGAGACCCACCGTGACATGCAGGAAACACAACACTTTCGTGTCGCCGTCCATGTTCATGGTGTCATGCTTGGACAACCCCTGTACTTGACCATCCACCGCGGCATGAACTAGATCGACGTGTCCGCAAATCATGAACATGATGACCGTGCCCGGCGACATGGGCGCTGCCATCGAGGTGAGCAGCAAGTGGTGTTCGAGTTTACTGAGAATGGCGCACTTAGTGAGTAGCTGCACGCCCAGGGCAGGGAAGTGCACGTCGCGCTGGATTTTGGAGGCGGGCTCAACTACATGCACAACTACACCGTACCGATCCGGAAAATATCATGTGGAGCTTAGGCTTAGGTGCACCTCCTTATCTAGCCATCCGTCTTTGCATCACGATTCGTGCAAGAACTTTTCTGTTTTTTGTTTCTTCCAAATAAAACAACATATGAACTTCAAACTTTACATCACAACAAAACATTCTAACTAGAATGTGAGAAAATTTTCACGCAATAAGTTAGTTGTCTAGAATAGATCTCAAAGCTATATTGGAGGGTATCGTATAGGAGGTGTCCATGAGCCTAAGCTCTAAAAATCCGCGTCCCGACTGACCCTCCTTACCTGCACAAGAATCTCAAGAGCAGCAACATTCTACTTGATGCATGCACTGTTCTGTGTAGTAGGCACTCCTCTTCGGCTGCTGTCAAAATTTCTGAAAAACTCAACTAACACATGCTGTGACAGTTTCTGAAAGATTCAGCTTCATCAGGCGTCGTTGCTGTATTTAAAGTGCAGGTCGGTCCCTCAAACCTGACCGAGCTTTTGCCTCGCCGGTCCGGTGCAGGAAAAGTTGGCCGATGGTCAAGGTCTGCCACTGGGTGCCTCGGCAAGGTTCAACGGTGGCTCGGTTAGGACCAGACCGGACTGGACCATGTCCACCGACCATGTCCCAGAGAGGTGGCCATGTCCAGGGATGCGCGTGCAAACTGGAGAGGATGGAGTGGTCGAAGTTGGACTGCAACGACACCGACGAGCGCAGTCGCAGGGGCACCAGGATAGCGCTGCCGGTAGTGATCGAGAAGCGGAGTCACGGGAGCACACAAAGAGGAGGGGATCTTTGTATGTGGGTGGCCACTGGCCAGGCTTGGGGAGATGTCATGGCAGGGGAGTCTGCCAGCACAAAGACGCTGTCGCGTGATATCTGGACTGTGATAATTAGGGTTGAGGGAATAATGCTCGACATCTTAATACGGATGTGACTCTTTATATATATAGGGATATAACACATGTGCAAATACAATATACGGTTACGTACAGAAGCCTATGTAAATAAACAGTCTAACACCCTCTCTTAATCTTAACTGTGGCCTGAAGAAGCAAGTTAAGATTACACCTACAATCTTTAATGTGAGTTTATACGTTCCTATACCTAACATCGATCAGCTGCTGTGCTAGTCATTTGTGCGAGCGAATCTTTTCATGGATAATGCGTTTCAGAAAATTAATTTGAGTGTGAGACATCAAGTCATATTTGAACTTCTGTCCATCGGAGAAGAAACACATGCTTAGCGGCCGGTAAGCAAGCATGTGGTATGACTGAATCATTGCTACCTAACTAGCTAGTACGAGTACGTACTTAAATTCGGTTATCAAGTGCACATCGGTGAGCGAATTAACGAACCTAATAAATAAGTTAAATATACGACGTAACATATCAATACATTAAATTAAGAGGTAAATACACCCGGAGTCATAGAACCTGCATGCAACGGTCAGTTTGGTGCATAAATTTGCAAAATACTTGTTTCCGGTCATCTAACTTGTCCTCCCGTTTATATACTGTGCTTTCTACACTATTCGTCCGTAAACCATGCACGCGTGGCATGCCAACGTGGCGGGGTGGCGCTGTCAGTGTGTAATCCGCACGCACTTTTTTAGAAAGCCACCTTGCATTTTATTTATTAATGGTGAAAATCCTCAGATAATAAAATGAAAAATGCAGGTGAGGTGCCTAGGATTTGAACCCACTGCCTGCTGGGTTTCGCCACACATAGATTTAATGAGCACATTTTTTTACATAAGATGGAGCATACGAATTAAATTAGAAATCAAAACCGGAAAAAGGTGTGAACAAAGGGGAAGCCCCGTTTCGAACCTGCGATCGCATAAGCTCGCAGAGCGTGCGAGTGCCAACCATCCGTCCACAATTATATAGACTTAAAAAGATAAACACAATTTATCTTATGTATTCTTCTTTCTTTTTTTCTATGTAAGAAAATAACTTTTATTCTACCTAAACTTTTCGGAGAAATCAACTAGATTTTTTGTTTGAAATCCAGTAATTTTAAATTTCCAAATATAGATAAAAGGAAATATAGAGCAGAATGAATGTACGTACATTTTCCGGACAAATCAACTAAATTTATTAAAATTTGAATCATCTACGTAAAAGAAAAAATAGTTCGTAATAAATGTACATAAATTTCTTTTGGACAAATCAATGGATTTTTTAATTCAAATAATTATAAATTTGAAAATCTAGATAAATAAAATATATGTCAGAATGAATCTACATAAATTTTTCGGACAGATCAACTAATTTTTTTGAATTTGAATAATTTCAAGTTTCAAAATCTAGATAAAAGGAAATATTGTCACAATGAATATACGTATTTTTTGGACAAATAAACGAAAATTTTCTTTTAATTCAAATAATTTCCAATTTGAAAATCTAGATACAAGAAAATATAGGTCAGAATGAATGTACAATCTACTAAATTTTTGTTTGAATTGAAATAATTTTGTACTAAATAATCTAGATAAAAGAAAATCTAGTGCAGAATGGTTGTACGTAATTTTCTTTCAGAAAAATCAGCGGAAATTTTGTTTGAATCCAAAAAATTTAAATTTTAAAATCTAGAGAAAGAAAATATAGTTCAGAATGTGTACTTTTGTTTGAAAGATTATATACGTTAGTAGTTTGTAGTTAATACAAGCAGATCAGGTGGGTTGGTTAGGAGGTGTGCATTAACGTGACATGGCGCCTGTTCGATCTCACACCGACCCATTTCTTGCAGCCTAATTTTTTAAAACCATACACTGACTTGTATGAACTTAAAAACAACTGAGGGTGTTTCTGCAAAAAAATCACGTGCACTGCCCTTCAGCCACTCCCGGCCACTGACAATGGGCCTTGTCCATGCAGTTTTTTTTTTGCATGGTTGTCCACGCTGTTGACGTGCCACGCAAGCAGCGAATACACCCGTGTACGGAAAATAGGATCGTATTTGCAAGTTTGATGACTAGAAAAACAAATTTTATAAGTTTGTGCACCAAACTGACCATCCCACGCAAGTTCTAAGACTCCCGGTGTATTTACCTCTTAAATTTATAAAACACTCATGCAAACCAAACATGGGAGTATGTATACCACCTAATCTTTTTTCCACCATTACAATTTTTAGCGCACAAGGGTGGCTGCCAGTTGCCTGACGTTTCAGTATTATAAAGCTATTCTTCTAAACATAACTAGTGTTGACACCTGATTTTGGCATGATACAGAATGAAAGGGTTTTCAGCATGAGAAAGTTTCATATCGTCGAGTGGAACGACTTTGATGTTTAGGCTATCGCCATTCGACCTCATCTCAGTGGCCGAAGTTGTACTCCGAGTGACAAAATTTAATGTTCTGAGTGTTTTTCGGCCGATTACGCCCTCAATGTGACCTTAGATGAAGGAGTGCTCTAAAGGAATTGTCTTCGTCTCGTCGAGACGATCGATTTTCATATATAATTTGTCTCAATCCGAGGTCATATGCAAAAGTTATAGTCAATACGGTCTGGACAGGCCAGAGACCAAAATATTACGCTTGACACCAGACACATGTTGATGAATGTCTGATGCAATGCGTGAGCAATTCGGCCTTCAAGACGGCCTTGAATTGAAAAACCTTCAACACGGAAAAGTTTCGTCTCGTTGAGACGATCGATTTTCATATATAATTCGTCTCAATCCGAGGTCGTATGAGGCCCGGAGAGACAAGACAAGATCAGGTTGTGTTTTCAGTCGGAAATCCGAGTGAAAAAGTTTACCATCCGAGTGAAAATGTACGGTCGGGTGAAAATTTACCGGTCGAGTGAAAGTTTGCTGACCGGATGAACTTATTATTATCCAAGTGGAAATATAGTCATCCGAGTGGAAATATGGTCATCCGAGTGAAATTGTCCTCCAGGTGAAAATATTCCGAGTGAAAAGATTACCATCGGGACGAAAACTAGCCGATCGAGTAAGTAGTGCCTTCCGAGTGGAAATATAGTCATCCGAGTGGGAATATAGTCATCCGAGTGAAAAGTTCGGTCAGACGATCCGAGTGAAAGTATCTAATATCCGAGTGGATGAGCTCAAATCCGAGTGAAATTGAACATGTGCTCGAAAGTTTATCAAAATGACCTCGGATGAAGAAGTGTTCAATACAGAAGTTGTGCGTATCATCAAGATGGTAAACTTTGATTTTGGAGTTATCATCATCAGAGATAGTATACAGCCTACAAATTCACTACGAGACTCGGATAATTCAGTCTACTGCAAGACCGAGTCCAACTGGAAGATAAAGATGACCTCGAAAAGTATTCAAGATGGCCTTATTTGAAAAAGTGATCAACATGAGAGTTGTTCGTATCGTCGAGGCGCACAAGTTTGATATTTGGGCCGTCTTGATCGGAGATCATATGCAAGCCCGGCGGCCCACGCAAGAAGGAAGACAGAGTTTGGGCCAGATTCAGACTGAATCCGAGTTGGAATAGAATTAGGACTCTAGGACGTGAATTGATGTAATTTTTCTTGTAAGGAAAGACTAGATGAATCCTTTACTTGTACGGGAAGTCCAGCCGTCTCTTATATATGTTGGGGGTGACGGCCGATTGCACAACACACAATCGAACAAATCATCTACCACTTTTTATCTTTTATCTTTTCTCCTTCTCCCTTGTTCTTCTTCTTCCTCGTTCTTCGTTCGTTCTTCTTGTTGCAGGGCGGCGAACCTCGAGGCCCTAGGGGCGATCAGGTCGACCTAGGGCAGCCCATAGCCGCCGCGCGCCCTGACGGGGTTCCTCCCAGTCGTGTGGGGTTTCGGGTATATAAAAGCGTCCGCCGGATTGTCTTGCGTACCGCGCTTCCGGCGGGTCTCCTTCGACGTGAGCTGCGGTGCATCACCCTCGGCGTTGGAGGTACACGCTGACGTGTTCGTGTGCGAACACACTTTTTGGCGACTCCGCTGGGGAAGAAGTCCAATCATCATCATCCACCATGTCCGATCTTCCCAAGCCATTTGAGGTAGACGCCGATAACATCATTAAGCCCAGTCTTGATGAGATATCGGCCGATCATCGCCATGTCTATGAGGAGTACAAGAAGGCGCGCGAGGAGAAGGACCTGCAGGAGTTCCTTGCAAAATTCAAGAAAGATCGCCAAGGCAACATCACTCCGATTGAAGAAATCAAGTTCCCTCCTCTTCAAACTGAACGGGTTAAACCTTCTGTAAGTACTGCCTTTTCTCCTAAGCAGTGGGCTGAGATTGAAAGTCGTATTACTGATGGTAACAATCTAGTCTATCAAACTTTCATAGAAAATACTAATGCTCAGAAGAATATATCTCAATCGTCTAGTGGTAATGATGGTGTAGCTGCTAGTGTGCAAAACCCTAATCTGTCTTTGCCCATCTCATCGGCGCCTCCCATGCCGATGACTTATTATCCTACCCAAACAAATCAGATTGTGGCTGCACCCATTAATCCTATTATGAGCATGCCAGGTTCGGTGGCAACGCCGAACCAAACCCTACCTACAGCTACATCCACTCGACCATTACCAAATTATGGGTCGACGTACATGCCACAATTCCTACCTACAGCTAGTAACCCTGCTCCTCCTATGCCACTGCCACAAGCTTCATCGTCCACTATGGATGATGGTCTAGCTAATCTTAGAGAGGAGATGGCTAAAATGCTTCGAGAGAATTTTGGAGTTGAGTTACCTCGAAATCGGATTTACCAAAAGCCGTACCCCGAGTACTTTGATGCCATCCAGTGCCCTCCAGGATATAAGATTCCAGATTTTGTTAAATTTAATGGAGAAGGGACAAAAACCACATGGGAGCATGTTAGTCAATATTTAGCACAATTGGGTGAGGCAGGCTCATTGAATGAATTGAAAGTGCGTTTATTTCCTTTATCATTAACTGGTACCACATTTTCATGGTTTTCTTCTTTACCCCATGGTTCCATTTGGGTTTGGTCGCAGCTAGAGCAGAAGTTTCATGATCACTTTTATAGCGGCGACAATGAACTCAAGTTGTCACATCTAACATCGGTTAAACAGAAGCATGATGAATCGGTCTCCGATTACGTCAAGAGATTCAGAGAAACAAAAAACCGGTGTTTTAGTTTGGTGATAACCGAGAGGGACTTGGCAGACCTAGTGCTGAGTGGTTTGAGAACTCCCATTAGAGAAAAACTAGAAGGCTACGAGTTCTTAAATATCAACCAAGTCTTACAAAGGGCTTTGGCTCAGGAAAGCCGAAGCAAAGACCTCAAACAAGTGCATAGGTACAAAGCCGATCGTCCAAAGATGAATATGGTGGAATATGACAGTGATCACTCGGACGATGAGGGTGATGTTTTTTCTACTGAATTTGTTTGGCCATCTAAGGCCAAACCCTTTACTTGCAATGATCTGAAACCGATTCATAAGAATCGTGATGAAGAGATGAAGTTTACTTTTAACATTGCTAAGTGTGATAGAATATTTGATGCTTTGCTGCAGGCTAAGATTATTAGAATATCTCATACTTTACCGCCGTTTGAAGAGCTAAAACGGCGTGCTTATTGCAAGTATCATAATTCTTTTTCTCATGCTACTAACGATTGCAATGTTTTTCGACGACAGATACAATCGGCCATTAATGACGGACGATTGAACTTTTCTGAGATGCAAGTTGATAAACAACCTTTTCCAATGAATACCATGGGTTTGGAGGGCAAGAAGCTACTCATTCGGCCGGAGGTAGCCGAATCTGCTAATAAAGCTAATGTCATTGTTGGTGAGCCCAGGAAAGATAAGGAGGACAACAAGGTCTTGGGGAGACAGGTTGTGCTTGGTAAGCAACCCGATGGTAAGGAAGTGATCAAAATCACCATCAAGAATCCTACACTCGGGGGGCAACTACAAGTGCAAGAAAATGCTCGTGTGAGATTTGTCAAGCCCAAGAGTCCAGAAGTTGGCAAGTGGAAAAGGAATGAAGCTAAAGTGCAGTGCAAGCGGATCAAGCCAACTTTTGATATGTTGTTGTCCAAGTACACCAACCACTCGGCCGGTTCTAGCTTTAATCGGCCGACTCATCTGAAGCGACCAAGGTCACCACCAGCTGATATGTTCAGTCAGTATATGAAACCGAGTGGACCAAGGGTGCCGTTTCCAGAAAAGCATACACAATCTGTTTGGGATCGACTTGACTATTCATATAGAGGCCGACTGAACATTGGTGGCTATCAGTCGACTGGTCAAAACATGCGACCGGATGGAAATTATCCGAGTGTAAGAATGCACCCAGGTGGAAGTTATCCGAGTGAAAAAATGTGGCCAAGTAGATTCCATCTGAGTGAATTCCATCCGAGTGGATTCCATCCGAGTGAATTCCATCCGAGTGGATTCCATCCGAGTAAAAAGGTGCGCCCGAGTGGAAATTTCATGCATCTGGAAAGTCGAAAAGAATGGCGTGTTAAATCACCAAGTGTTGCAGCAATTGAGTCGGCAAAAGGCAAGGAGAAAATGAATGCCGACTCACTTATGTTGGGCACCGAAAAATTCGCCATACGACAGCCGATTGTGCATAGCAATCCGACTGAGCCGATACTTGCTATCGCGCCAAAGCACTCGGCCAATGACCATGAAGCAAGCACCATCCAGGTAAAAACGAGAGATCCTAAATACACTCAGCCAAAGTGGTGTCCTCCAGGGCTAACAAAGACACAAAAGAGGAAACTACAGAGGTTAAGGAGTCAAGAGATGGCAGAAAAGGAGGCCGAGAAACAAAGGGATAAGTTGTTCAATGACACTCGACCCATGGTTCCAGCAAAACAAGTGTGGAGGCCTAAAAAAAATACAAGATACAATAGCTTCTACATCTATCACAGCAACACCTACATCACCAAAGGAGGACGATGCAACAGATATCACATCGTCTGTGACACTTCTTACTTCTCCTTCACTCGGACAAATTTCAGAATCGGTGGATGCACTCGAAGAGGAGGCTGATATGTTGGACTATGAGTCTACGCCGGTTCATGAAGGTATGGATATCAATATGGTGTATTACTTACCTGCTGAGTTTCGTGCTGTAGATGAAGAAGGGGAGGTGGCTCAGCTGGATTTTGGCCCTAAAAACGCAATATTCGAGAAGCCAAAAGAACCAGTAACGCATCTGAAACCATTATATCTTAGAGGGCATATCAATGGGTCGCCGCTCACTCGGATGCTTGTTGATGGTGGTGCTGTGGTAAATCTTATGCCCTATTCGGTTTTCAAGAAATTGGGTTTGCCTGATGAAGAATTGATCAAGACCAATATGGTGCTCAACGGATTTGAAGGCAAAGAGAAAACTGAAGCCAAAGGTGTGATGTATGTGGAGCTTACAGTCGGAAGCAAAACTTTGGCTACTGCATTCTTTGTCGCTGAGGTGCAAGGTAACTACAACGTCATACTAGGCCGTGATTGGGTTCATGCAAACCAGTGCGTGCCATCCACTATGCACCAGTTTTTGATTCAGTGGGTTGATGATGAAGTGGAAGTCATTCATGCGGATAACTCGGCCTGTGTTGCTTTGGCCGATGCATCGGTGGATTGGCAACATCCCAATGCTACTTGCTTGACGGGACGTGACTTATCAGAGTTTGATTTTCTCAGCGCGACCAAGAATGGTTTTGTGCCCGTCTCTTTAAAGCCGACTGAATGCAATCGGCTCCAAGGTATGATATGTTTAAATGGATTCTAGCTCCGAGTGGTTACAAAAACGTCTTGTGAAATATCGGTCCAGTGAGAACGATATGTATGAGTCTATAGAGGAGTTGGATGACATGGATAAACTTGGACAAGGTTTTACGTCGGCCGATCCATTAGAAGAGGTAGATATTGGAGATGGTTCAGTCACTCGACCGACATTTATAAACAAAAATTTGAAAGCCGATTGTAAAGCTAAGTTAATCGAGCTATTGAAAGAATATGTTTGTTGCTTTGCGTGGGAATATCATGAGATGCCAGGGTTAAGCCGAGAGCTAGTGGAGCATAGGTTGCCTATAAAGGCCGGTTTTAGACCTTATAAACAGTCGGCCAGAAAATTTAATCTGAAAACATATGACCGGATCAAGGAAGAGATCGGTCGACTGCTTGAAGCTAATTTCATTCGACCCTGCAGGTACGCCGAGTGGATTTCTAACATTGTCCCAGTGGAGAAGAAAGGATCCGGCAAGTTGAGGGTGTGCATTGATTTCAGAGATTTGAATAGGACTACACCCAAAGATGAGTATCCTATGCGTATGAGATGGCCGGGTGGTCAAGGACAACAAGGGTGGTGTCTGCATGAGAGATGAATTTGTATCGGCTAAATAATCACCTGGTCAATACTGACATGGCAAAGTCAACATAAAAAATGTATTTGCATGTTTGAATGAAGTGTCTCAAAAACTAAGCAAGCAAATGTATCTATAAAGTATATGAAGTAGGTGAGTGGGGATGGTGAGTGCCTTGGGGGGGGGGGGGGGAGTCTCGAACACGACATTCATATGGTTTTTGCTCCAGAGCGAATGATGCTCGATGCTGCGATGGTAGGGGCATGTGCCAAGATTTGTGCGCCCAGATCCAACGGCTCCAAGGCTATTCGCTGGAAGTAACTTCACAGGGAACATCGGCCAGATAAAAAATTCTAAAGATTTTAATGTCATCTTGTTTAGATAGGCAGTATCCTCTAGGGAGTGACTAATCATCAGAAATTCTCACACAATAAAAGAAACACTAAACCTGGCCAATTTTTTAAAAGACACTAAGAAAATGTGAAAATATAAGGATGGCGGCAACAAGAAAAAGATATTAATTTTACTCCTTATAAAAGCAAGAAAGAAACTAAGAAAATGACACACTTTTCATGATTGAACCCCGCGCGCGCACCCACCTGTAGGTTGGTACAAACAATGAAAACAGAGAAGAGCCTGTTGAGAGGGAACAAAATCATACCTGGAATCTTGAAATAAAGAAGACAATGAGATCAATAAAGAAACAATAGAAACTTTTGTTGGGAATGAGATCAATGATCAATGAAGAAAATGAGGATGAGCTTGACCACAGTGCACTGCACAAAAAGGTTTCCTGGAATTCATTCTCAACTAAGTATTACATGAAGAGACAAGCACACGGCCTGTACAACATAAGCACCTTCAGAAAATTTCAGCTCATTCTCAATGATGTAACAAGACCCTAAATCCGAGAAACGGAGTAAAAAGAAGTAGTACATGGTATTCTAGGCAAAGAGCGACTACAAACAAGAACATAGGAGAAGGTTTTATGTGGTGCAAGTTCATACTGAGAAAGAGGATTACTCCGGCATTTGTTGCAAGTTTGAAAAATATATGACATTTTGTGCTCTCATATTCTGAAAGTGATGCTGCACTTTGAGGTAGATAAGATACCAGATAAATACATAATAGACAGATGGCGGAAAGAAGGAAAGAAAATGAATAAACCCAAAGGTTCCACTTTGATCAGCTCAGGTACAATGTCCTTGGAATGAAGTTAATGCAGCTGGGCTCGAACGGATCAAAAAATCAATACAAATATGAGTACCTGTGAGCAAAAATGGACAGAATTAAACAACATTTTAATACTATGGACAGGGATCAAGAAGAAGAGATGGATGGACATGGTATGCAAATAGAGGAATGAAGCAATTCCAACAGGGCAATAGGAACCCTGACCACTATGGCGCAAAGCGGAGGTGACAACTATTGAGCTATTGAATCCTGACGAGTCACACACAAATACTACCACAACTTAGCAATTTGTCTAAACTCCCTGATTGGATAAGTGTTTTTCAGGCACTGTAGTTAAAAAAATGAAGTGAAGTTTGCAGAAGTTGAACTTCATTTTAAACGATAGCCATTGCTAGAAGAACTAAACAAAAAGTAGGCCCTTTCGTCTTTGAGACACATCGATCTTTCACAACTAACGCACAACCTAGCCGACCCGTCTCCTGGTAGATGTCGATTTCTTCATGTGTGTTGAGAAAAACTAATTCAGGGGCGCTCTAGTTTTTTTTACTGCTCGACTGATCCCTGAAAATTTTGACTTTGAACACACCTTAATTGAAGGCACTACAACGCAAAAGAAAATCGTCTACTGAAAAATGAACACCCTTGAACCTGCACTACAACAAAAAAGAAACCTGCACCAAAAAACAACCAGTGCTCATGCAGGAAAAATGCCTGAACATAAAGAAAGCATACTGAAAATTATAATAGCCAATACATAACAGGTAACGGGAAAAATTCAGGTTCGTCCATTTTTTCGTGAGGTAGGTCCGTCCGTTTTAGTGTAAATAAATCACACAAAAAAACTGTAAGCTTGCTCCCAAAACTCGGGCCTGAGAAGCAAAGCCATCTCCATAATGAAGGAATTACTTAAGCTGAATAATGTACAGACCATGCTAAAAAACTGAATAATCTAGCAACAAAAACTAGCACTCATTCACTAAACTGAAAAATGATAAGTAGAGAAAACATAGATTGTGCGCATGTTTTCATGATGGAAGATGCTGACTAAGAAAAAGGATTCAGAACATTCCTTCATCCATGCTTACATCAACAGAAAGCAGCCGAAAATGCCGCCTGAATCATTACTAAACATTGCATAGACCCTCCCACAAAAATTGAATCACCGGCAAATGCCTACTCCCACACCATCTGATTAGTGGTGAAGTTGTAACTCAACACTTGGTAGAACCGGAGATCTACATCCAGAAAAACAATGAGGCGGACTTGGCGATGAAATTTGGGGACTGACTGACACGCGCGCATAGGTGGCTTCAAAATATTCGGGATCGTTTTTCATGAACCACTCAAAATTACATGGGTGAACTAAGCTACCGCAAAAAGTTCCTACCCAAAAAGCAGCTAACTGAACAACCCCTGCGACTACAAATCAAACAGGAAAGAGGCAGACCAGATAGAACAGACAAAAACGACTGGAGACAAATTTAAAAAAAAAAACTGATCCTCTATTTGTATACACTAGCACATATGCCCATGTGTTGCAAGGGAAGAGATAATTGACATGTCCACTGAAATATCCGTCAGCACGGCCCAACAACGTTCAAATTGGGCCCGGCCATGGCGGAGAGGCGCATACTAAGGTCTAACAGAAATTCATGTCAGTAGTACATTAAGAACCATGCTACGCATACAATAATTTTGGTACTTTATTTTTACAGTGATTCTGGTCTTAAAGAACTTAATTTTCAAAGAAAATATCATACCAATGAATTATTTGTAAGTTGAAGCAATGTTTGAAATTTGCACCAAGTCATGAGAAAAATCTCAATAAAAGGATTCTATTAAATACGTTTTATGCCATCTTTACATATGCTTGAAGATTAATAAAAAAAGAATGTATACGTCTTAGCAAAACTACCCTAGTTCATTGCATGCAACTCGACACTCATATAGCGCCTCGCACCGTTTGGTTGTGTTATTTCTGTTGCACATAACGGTCACACACTGCATAGCAACTTATATGCGTCCCCCTCCCATGTCCCTCGGTATTAGTTCCTTCTCATTATTGCATTGAATGCATGCCATGTTCTTGGTCTTAATACCAATTTCTTTGCGTTATTCTCTCCTCCATTTTTTTTGAATATCCCATCATTTTTTTATCCCCACTGGTCATGCCCTTTATTCTCTCCTTTTTTTATTACTCATATATGCCCATTGAAGCCGATCATCCATACTCTCTCCAATCCATATAGGCCCTCCTAACATACTTCATAGATATAAAGGCTATATATTAGTTATATTGTGTGTTAGCATTTTCCAAAATACACCATTGCAATTAATTAGGTTAATTAAGGTTATGCATTAAAAATAATTTTAAAGTAGTTAACATGAAAAAATAATAGCACGGTTGGAAACTACGCATTTTTTATCAACATACATATATAAAAATAATAATCTGAGTTACGGTTGCAAAATTATAGTATGATAATATTTAACATCTCTGTAAATAATAAAAGTAGGGACCTAGACAGACTGAAAACATAGCGAATTGGGCCTACTGAGGCTAAATGCGGAATACTAACCAGCGCCTAGGCGCGCCAGATAGCGACTACCGCAGTTGGGCGAAGCCCAACAGAGAAAGGGCAATTAATATTGAACCGCGGGTTATTAAAATAAAAAAAATCAGGGGCTATTGTGTAAAAATGCTGACGGTGAACGAGTAGAAACGCTCCGTCCCTCCGAGTAGGGCATTTCGGTGCCCAGGCTCATCTGCATCCGGTTAGAAAAAATTCGTAAAGAATTCAGAAAAATACAAAAAATTCCAAAAACAAAATCTGCGGTAGACAATTTGATGCGTGAGACCCGCTTCAAGTTTTAAGTCATTTGGGCATCTGAGCAGCTCTCAGCAAAAAAGACAAATCGGGCCAAAACAGTACGTGAACAGTAAACATTTTTATAGACTCTTAATTTGTCTTTTTTGATGAGATCTCCTCAGATGTCCAAATGATATGAAAATTGGAGCGCACCTCAGGCATCAAATTGTCTACCACACAAACAATGGATTTTTTTAGTATTTGTTTTGATTTTTTTCATCAGCGCGGGTGCAGATGAGCTGAGATGCAGAGATGGATTTTTGCCGTCCCTACATACTTTATTAGTACGTTAGGTATAGATGTATGACGTTGCATTGCTACAGAGGACAAGCATATTTGATATCTTCTTGATATTAGAAAAATGTTGTTAAAGAAATAGTTGCATCACATAGCTTTGAAATTTCTATAATCAATCCGAGGAGCACAACATGAATCCGAACTTCACGTCAATGCCCACGGTGCAGCCAGGACGTGAAGCGGAACCCTCTTCCGCGAGGTGATCCCAGGCGCCTCCTCCATGTCCACCACCTCCTCCGTCCCGCCCTCCGGCAGCGCCCAGTCGAACCGGCCGACGAGGTTGGCAATCGCGATCTCCACGATGGACATGGTGAAGTTGATCCCCGGGCACACCCTCCTCCCGGAACCGAACGGTACGAGCTGGAAATGCCGGCCCCGGAAGTCCACCTCGCCGCCGGTGCCGAGAAACCTCTCCGGCCGGAACTCCTCCGGAGACTCCCAGCTGCCCGGGTCCCTTCCGATGGCCCAGGCGTTCACGATCACCATGGTCTTGCTCGGCACGTCGTACTGCTGGATCCTCGTCTGCTCCATGGCCTCGCGGGGGATCAGCAGCGGCCCCGGAGGGTGCAGCCGCATCGTCTCCTTCATCACCGCTTTCAGGTAGACCATCCCCTGTAAATCTTCTTCGGTGATCATATCGGAGTTGGTGCTTACGGATCTACTCCTTAGCTCGTCTTGTAGCTTTTCCATGGCCTCCTTGTTGCGGAGCAGCTCTGCCATGGCCCATTCGAGCACGATGATGGTGGAGTCTGCCCCTGCCCCGAACAGATTCTGCGTGTCCGGCAGGAAATACGACGTGAATTTTTAGGTAAAGTCACAGTCAGTCAGTGAGTGACGCATTCAGTGCGCGTACCGCTAGGAGCCCCTTCACGTTGTCCCTCGTGAATCGCCGCTCCGTGGACGCGCCGCCGGTGCCGGTGCCGGAGGTGTTGTTGCCGAGGGACAGCAGCACGTCGACGAAGGTGCTGTCGTGCCGCCCCAGCGCGTCGCCTCCGTGGACTCCGCCCATGCGACTCTCCGCGGCGTCGACGATCTCCTCGAGGACGGCGTCGATCCTGTCGAACGCCTTGCCGACCTTGTTGTCGGTGCCGTCCAGGGCGCCTACCCACGCCAGGCTAGGGAAGTAGTCGCCGACGTGGAACGTGCCGAGCAGCGCGTTGCCCTCCTCCAGCAGCGCGTCCACCTTGGCGCCCCACCCGTCGGCGCGCGTGGCGGCGCTCGCCCCGAACACGATCCGCCCGATCACGTTCTTGGCGAACACGGCCAGGAGCTCGCTCAGGGGCACGACGCGCGCCTGCCGCCGGACCTTGTCCAGGAGCGCGCCCACCTCGTCCTCCCGGACGGCGCGGTAGGCGCGCACCCTGGCGGGGCTGAGGAGGTGGAGCACGCAGGTCTTGCGGGCGTGGAGCCAGTAGGGGCCGTGCGGGGCGAAGGCGACGTCGGTGCAGCCGTAGAAGAGCTTGGAGGGGATGGCGAGCGAGGGGCGGGTGGCGAAGACGTGGTCCTGCGCCAGCATGACCTCCCGCGCGGCGTCGGGCGAGGACACGATGACGGCCGGGACCTGGCCGAGGCGGAGGAGCATGACGGGGCCGTGCGCGGCGGCGAGGGCGGCCAGCGTGCGGTGCGGGAGGCGGCCGCCCGCGAGCTGGTGCAGGTTGCCCACGAGCGGGAGCCGCCACGGGGAAGGCGGCGGGGCGGACTTGGAGTGATGGGAGCGAGCAGCACGGAGGAGTAGCGTGCAGCACAGGATGGTGGCCACGGGGAGGAGGAAGAGGAGGACGGCGTCTTCCATGGCCGGCCGCTCTCTCGTGGACCCGTCTTCCATGACGGGGTTGGCAGTGTTAACTGTTGACAGGACAGGAGTGGTGCAGCTTGTTGAAGAGCGGCTGATGCCCGGCCGGATTTGACGGATCGAACATGGAGCAGCAGCAGACAACTACTATTACTATGAGAAGAAAGGTGGGAAGCAGAAGCTCGATAATGGCCACACCGATCGGGCATGTGCCATTTAATACTCTACGTGCGGCACTGTGTATCTTCTAGGTAATGATATGATTTTCAATGTTGCACTCTGATCAGCATGTGCTGCATGGGGGACGCCCGTGCACATGCATGCATGGGAGGAATCATTACAGATCTCCACTAGCACTACAAACCCTCAAAATAAAATAAAAATCTCCACTACTACGTCCCTCCCAAATATTAAGGGCTAAATCTATCTCGATGCTATATCCATAAGATCTTATATCGATCCATGTAAATTTTTGCTTTATGCTTGTTCTTTATTTTATTTTTCTTACGTATTGTGTCACTTGAGTTTCGGTCAACTGAGACCTAGCTACGCTAACTTCAACATAAATCATCAAAACGGCCGTCATGAAATATTCGTGACACGTCCCGAAAATGACCGCGAACAACTTTAGGGATTCAGAGTTTGTCTTGGGGTAAAGACTTCTTTGTTTTGTTGAATCAGCAATGGAGGCCATCCAACCGGAATTGTCAAATAAAGAGGATACTAAATTTTCATTATATTTTGGAATAATATTTATACATAGCAAAAGGACTGGGCGTTGTGATTCTAAGTCTGACAGTAGAATAGGGGGTATGTATGGAGAGCCAAGATCCTAGCTACGGTGAAGTTGTGCACGTGAGATTTACGAGTTCAGGCCCTTCGCGAAGGAAGTTAGAGGGGGTGCGAACCCTTGTGCCTGAGGAGGGGAGTGACTTATATAGAGTTCGCCAGACCCCTCCGACCCTCACTTACACAGGGTTCAATGTACATAAAGATAGGACGTTACTGGTAACGCCAACAATAAAGGCATATAAATGATCATTAAGACTACGGAGTGAACGCCTGACCGTTGTCATTCAGAGTGACCTCAGATCTTCTGTTCTCCGAGTGGTTTCCAGTATGGTCGAATGAATATATCTTGGTCGAATGGAATTGGGCTATCCGGGTGAACTCTCAGTCGAGTGGGTTTGTGTCCTGTGGTGATTTCAGTCGGTAGAATCCGTTGTCCTTTAAATGTCCTTGACTGTAGGGTGCTTAGATCAGGTCTATTGCCCTACCCTAGGTACATGTCATCGTCATTACCCCCCGAATGGTTCTGGGTCCGAGTGAAGATGGAGTTGAAGGTGGTTTCGACAAAACTTTCATGCTTCGGAAGCATTTTACTTGGATTGGCGAACCATGCAAAAACTTCGACTTCATTTTCAGTCGCCTTGAGCCATTCAGAAGTTGTCGAGTGAACTTTGTTGATAAGCTTCGAGTGTTTAATATGGTATAAAATCTTCGGCATGATTGACCGCTCTGTCGTTCCTGGATCTTGCGTGATTCAAAATTTGGGGAAGCGCGCGGGGCGGAGAGGGCCGCGGTAATCATAGTGGATTAGGCTGGGGCGCCTCGATCCCCGCGCCATCTTTTTCGCCACGTACCGCGCGCGCGACTATTGCGGGATTTGACAGGATTGCTCGGGCCTACAAGTCAGTCACTCCGCGAACAAGCCCATATAAGGCATATGGGCCGGTACCTTTGCACTATGCGCCCCATTTCCTTTCTTCCTCCTCTGCTTCTCCATTGCGCCCGCCTCCTCCCTCGATGCCGCCGCCCGGCCCAAGCGCAACCCGCAACGATGGCGAAGGACAAGACGGCGGCCCTGGAGCGTGCGAAGAAGGCGACGGCGAAGGCAAAGGGCAAGAAGACGAGCCGGGGCGGGTCGTCGTCGAGATCTAGCCTGCCGCCCGGCTAGATCCAGGGCGACTGGATTCGATCGACGATCCAGCAGGAGGGCTTGGAGGATCTGGTGGAGGGGGGATTGATTCCCCACGACTCCTGGCAGCTTCCGGAGGACGAGACCGAGCCGCAGCCGCAAGAGGGTGACTGTGTCCTTCTCGCCACTCACGTCGACCGCGGATTCTCTTTGCCTCCACATCCTTTTTTCGGGGTTTCCTGAATTTCTTTAGAGCCCAACTTCATCACTTATCTCCCAACACTATCACATACCTTGCTGCATTCGTGTCCATGTGCGAGAACTTTCTGGGGTGTCGACCGCACTAGGGTCTCTTCAAGCACATTTTCACTTGTCGTTCTCAGTCTGTAAAAAAGGCTAATCCGAGTGATGAGAGGACACATGTGATCCAGATGTGTGGAGGTTTAGGAATCCAGATGAGGGGTAAGAGCACTTTCCCAGCTATGATTCTTCCCGAGTCAGTCAGAGGTTGGCAGTCTACCTGGTTCTACTGCAAGCACTAGCCGACTCCTGGACAGTCGACTGGCCTTCCCCCATTTTCCATGGGTCGAGTTGAGAAATCCTGCCCCTTGAAGGTGAATCCAGCTGAAAAAGCGGAGGTGAATATGCTAGTTGATCGAGTAGTCCAACTTGTCCGTGATGGGGTGACTGGCATGGACTTGCTAGAGGTATTCCTCGGTCGACGTATCCAACCACTCCAAGCCCGCGATCATCCAATGTGGATGTACTCGGGTATCGAAGACATCATCCGGATCCACCCGGAAGAAGCCGATGAGGAGACGGTGACGCAGTGGTTGCAGGGCATCACCGGCAACAAGGACAACCCCAGGGGGTCTAGGAGGCTGATACGTCCATTTTGCATCATGTTTTTATACCGATAATTATCGCATTATGGGCTGTTATTACACATTATGTCACAATACTTATGCCTATTATCTCTTATTTTACAAGGTTTACATGAAGAGAGGGAATGCCGGCAGCTGGAATTCTGGGCTGGAAAAGGAGCAAATATTAGAGACCTATTATGCACAACTCCAAAAGTCATGAAACTCCACGGGAGTTATTTTTCAGAATATATAAAAAATACTGAGCGAAGAAAGTACCAGAGGGGGGCCACCCACCATCCACGAGGGTGGGGCCGCGCCCTACCCCCTGGGCGCGCCCCCTGCCTCGTGGGCCCCCTGGTGGCCCTCTGATGCCCATCTTTGGCTATATGGAGTCTTTCGTCGAGGAAAAAAATCATAAGCAAGCTTTTGGGAAGAAACTCCGCCGCCACAAGGCGGAACCTTGGCGGAACCAATCTAGGGCTCCGGCAGAGCTATTCTACCGGGGAAACTTCCCTTCGGGAGGGGGAAATCATCACCATCGTCATCACCAACGATCCTCTCATCGGGAGGGGGCCAATCTCCATCAAAATCTTCACCAGCACCATTTCATCTCAAACCCTAGTTCGTCTCTTGTCTCCAATCTTTGTATCCAAATCTCAGATTGGTACTTGTGGGTTGCTAGTAGTGTTGATTACTCCTTTGTAGTTGATGCTAGTTGGTTTACTTGGTGGAAGATCATATGTTTAGATCCATTATGCATATTAATACCCCTCTGATTATGAACATGAATATGCTTTGTGAGTAGTTACGTTTGTTCCTGGGGACATGGGAGAAGTCTTGCTATAAGTAGTCATGTGAATTTGGTATTCGTTCGATATTTTGATAAGATGTATGTTGTCATCCCTCTAGTGGTGTCATGTGAACGTCGACTACATGACACTTCACCATTGTTTGGGCCTAGAGGGAGGCATTGGGAAGTAATAAGTAGATGATGGGTTGCTAGAGTGACAGAAGCTTAAACCCTAGTTTATGCGTTGCTTCGTAAGGGGCTGATTTGGATCCATATGTTTCATGATATGGTTAGGTTTACCTTAATACTTCTGTTGTAGTTGCGGATGCTTGCAATGGGGGTTAAGAATAAGTGGGATGCTTGTCCAAGTAAGGACAGTGCCCATGCATCGGTCCACCCACATATCAAATTATCGAAGTACCGAACGTGAATCATATGAACGTGATGAAAACTAGCTTGGCGATAATTCCCATGTGTCCTCAGGAGCGCTTTCCTTCATATAAGAGGTTGTCCAGGCTTGTACTTTGCTACAAAAAGGATTGGGCCATCTTGCTGCACCTTATTTACTTTTATTACTTGCTACTCGTTACAAATTACCTTATCACAAAACTATGTGTTACCGATAATTTCAGTGCTTGTAGAGAATACCTTACTGAAAACTGCTTATCATTTCCTTCTGCTCCTCGTTGGGTTCGACACTCTTACTTATCAAAAAGGCTACAATAGATCCCCTGCACTTGTGGGTCATCAAGACTTTTTTCTTGCGCCGTTGCCGGGGAGTGAAGCGCCTTTGGTAGGTGGAATTTGGTAAGGAAATATTTATATTGTGTGCTGAAATTTACTGTCACTTGTTACTATGGAACATAATCCTTTGAGGGGCTTGTTCGGGGTATCTTCACCCCAACCAGTAGAGCAAAGTGTTGCTCCTCAACCTACTGAAAATGTTTACTTTGAAATTCCTTCGGATATGATAGTGAAACTGTTAGCTAATCCTTTTGCAGGAGATGGAACATTGCATCCTGATTTACACTTAATCTATGTGGATGAAGTTTGTGGATTATTTAAGCTTGCAGGTATGCCCGATGATGTTATCAAGAAGAAGGTCTTCCCTTTATCTCTGAAGGGAGAGACATTGACGTGGTATAGGCTATGTGATGATATGGGATCATGGAACTACAAATGATTGAAATTAGAATTTCATCAGAAGTTTTATCCTATGCATCTTGTTCATCGTGATCGTAATTATATATATAATTTTCGGCCCCGCGAAGGAGAAAGCATCGCTCAAGCTTGGGGGAGGCTTAAGTCAATGTTATATGCATGCCCCAATCATGAGCTCTCAAGAGAAATGATTATTCAAAATTTTTATGCTTGGCTTTCTCTCAATAATCGCTCCATGCTCGATAGTTCTTGTACTGGATCTTTTATGATGAAGACTATTGAATTCAAATGGGATTTATTGGAAAGAATTAAACGCAACTTTGAAGATTGAGACCTCGACGAAGGTAAGGAGTCAGGTATAACACCTAAGTTTGATTGTGTTAAATATTTTATGGATACCGATGTTTTCCGTGAATTTAGCACTAAATATGGACTTGACTCTGAGATAGTAGCTTCTTTCTGTGAGTCCTTTGCTACTCATGTTGATCTCCCAAAGGAGAAGTGGTTTAAATAAAATCCTCCCACTGAGGTAAAAGTAGTTGCTCCTATTAAAGTTGAAGAAAAGACTATCACTTATGATGATCCTGTTGTTCCTGCTGCTTATATTGAGAAGCCACCTTTCCCTGTTAGAATAAAGGATCATGCTAAAGCTTCAACTGTAGTCAACAAAAGTAATATTAGGACACACAAACCCCCTGAGCAAGTTAAAGTTGAACCTAAAATTGCTATGGTTAAAGATCTCTTGGCCGATAATATTGATGGGCATGTTATTTACTTCTGCAATGAAGCTGCTAGAATTGCTAGACCTGATGCTAAAAATAAACATACACCTGTTGTAGGCATGCCTGTTATTTCCGTTAAAATAGGAGATCATTGTTATGATGGCTTATGTGGTATGGGTGCTAGTGCAAGTGCAATACCTCATTCCTTATATGAAGAAATTATGCATGATATTGCACCTGCTGAGATAGAAGATATCGATGTTACCATTAAACTTGCCAATAGAGATACTATTTCACCGGTTGGGATTGTTAGAGATGTTGAAGCCTTGTGTGGGAAGGTTAAATATCCTGCTGATGTTCTTGTTCTTGGTTCCCCAGAAGATAGCTTTTGTCCCATCATATTTGGTAGACCCTTCTTGAACATTGTTAATGCTAGGATAGACTGCGAAAAGGATGTTGTTACTATTGGTTTGGGTGATATGTCATGAGTTTAATTTTGCTAAATTTAGTAGACAACCCCGTGATGAGGAATTTCCTAGTAAAGATGAAATTATTGGTCTTGCTTCTATTATCGTGCCTCCTAGTGATCCTTTAGAACAATATTTGCTAGACCATGAAAATGATATGTATATGAATGAAAGAAGGGAAATAGATGAAGTATTCTTTAAACAGGGACCTATTCTGAAACACAACTTGCCTGTTGAAATCCTAGGGGATCCTCCTCCACCCAAGGGTGATCCCGTGTTTGAGCTTAAACCATTGCCTGATACTCTTAAATATGCTTATCTTGATGAAAAGAAGATATATCATGTTATTATTAGTGCTAACCTTTCAGAGCATGAAGAAGAGAAATTATTGAAAACTCTGAAGAAGCACCGTGCTGCTATTGGATATACTCTTGATGATCTTACGGGCATTAGTCCCACTCTATGTCAACACAAAATAAATTTGGAGAAAGACGCCAAACCAGCTATTGATCACCAACGACGGCTAAATCCTAAGATGAAAGAAGTGGTAAGAAAGGAAATATTAAAGCTCCTTGAAGCAGGTATAGTTTATCCCGTTGCTGGTAGTCAGTGGGTAAGTCCTGTCCATTGTGTCCCTAAGAAGGGAGGTATTACTGTCATTCCTAATGATAAAGATGAATTGATTCCGCAAAGAATTATTAAAGGCTATAGGATGGTGATTGATTTCCGCAAATTAAATAAAGCTACTAAAAAAGATCATTACCCTTTGCCTTTGATCGATCAAATGCTAGAAAGATTATCCAAACATACACATTTTTGCTTTCTAGATGGCTACTCTGGTTTCTCTCAAACACCTGTGTCAGCTGATGATCAAGAAAAGACTACTTCTACTTGCCATTTCGGTACCTTTTCTTATAGACGTATGCCTTTTGGTTTATGTAATGCACTTGCTACCTTTCAAAGATGCATGATGGCTATATTCTCTGACTTTTGTGAAAAGATTTGTGAAGTTTTCATGGATGATTTCTCTGTTTATGGATCTTGTTTTGATGATTGCTTGAGCAACCTTGATCGAGTTTTGCAGAGATGTGAAGAAACTAACCTTGTCTTGAATTGGGAGAAGTGCCACTTGATGGTTAATGAAGGTAGTCTTGGGGCATAAAATTTCTGAAAGAGGTATTGAAGTTGACAAAGCTAAAGTTGATGCTATTGAAAAGATGCCATGTCCCAAGGACATCAAAGGTATAAGAAGTTTCCTTGGTCATGCCGGTTTCTATAGGAGGTTCATTAAGGACTTCTCAAAAATTTCCTGGCCTCTGACTAACCTATTACAAAAAGATATTCCTTTTGTCTTTGATGATGATTGTGTAGAAGCATTTGAAATACTTAAGAAAGCCTTGATTTATGCACCTATTGTTCAACCACCTGATTGGAATTTACCCTTTGAAATCATGTGTGATGCTAGTGACTATGCTGTAGGTGTTGTTCTAGGACAAAGAGTTGATAAAAAATTAAATGTTATTCAATATGCTAGTAAAACTCTAGACAATGCCCAGAGAAATTATGCTACTACTGAAAAGGAATTCTTAGCAGTTGTATTTGCTTGTGATAAGTTCAGACCTTATATTGTTGATTCTAAAGTAACTATTCACATGGATCATGTTGCTATTAAATATCTTATGGAAAATAAAGATGCTAAACCTAGACTTATTAGATGGGTTCTCCTGCTACAAGAATTTGATTTGCATATTATTGATAGAAAGGGAGCTGAGAATCCCGTTGCAGACAACTTGACTAGGTTAGAGAATGTTCTTGATGACCGACTACCTATTGATGATAGCTTTCCTGATGAACAATTAGCTGTCATAAATGCTTCTCGCACTGCTCCATGGTATGATGATTATGCTAATTACATTGTTGCTAAATTTATACCACCTAGTTTCACATACCAGCAAAAGAAAAGGTTTTTCTATTATTTAAGACATTACTTCTGGGATGACCCACACCTTTATAAAGAAGGAGTAGATGGAGTTATTAGACATTGTATACTTGAGCATGAACAGGAACAGATCCTACGCAAGTGTCACTCCGAAGCTTATGGAGGACACCATGCTGGAGATAGAACTGCACATAAGGTATCGCAATCCAATTTTTATTGGCCTACTCTCTTCAAGGATGCTCGTAAGTTTGTCTTATCTTGTGATGAATGTCAAAGAATTGGTAATATTAGTAGACGTCAAGAAATGCCTATGAATTATTCACTCGTTATTGAACCATTTGATGTTTGGGGCTTCGATTATATGGGACCGTTTCCTGATACGTCTCCAACGTATCTATAATTTTTGATTGCTCCATGTTATATTATCTACTGTTTTGGACATTATTGGACTTTATTATCCACTTTTATATTTTTTTGGGACTAACCTGTTAACCGGAGGCCCATCCCAGAATTGCTATTTTTTGCCTGTTTTAGGGTTTCGAAGAAAAGGAATATCAAACGGAGTCCAAACGGAATGAAACCTTCGGGAACGTGATTTTCTCAACGAACAAGACCTAGGAGACTTGGACCCTACGTCAAGACACAAAAGAGGAGGCCACGAGGTAGGGGGCACGCCTACCCCCCCTCCCAGGTGTGCCCTCCACCCTCGTGGGCCCCCTGTTGCTCCACTGACGTAATCCTTCCTCCTATATATACCTACGTACCCCCAAACGATCAGATACAGAGCCAAAACCCTAATTCCACCGCCGCAACTTTCTGTATCCACGAGATCCCATCTTGGGGCCTGTTTCGGAGCTCCGCCGGAGGGGGCATCGATCACGGAGGGCTTCTACATCAACAACATAGCCTCTCCGATGAAGTGTTAGTAGTTTACCTCAGACCTATGGGTCCATAATTAGTAGCTAGATGGCTTCTTCTCTCTTTTTGGATCTCAATACAATGTTCTCCCCCTCTCTTGTGGAGATCTATTCGATGTAATCTTCCTTTTGTGGTGTGTTTGTTGAGACCGATGAATTGTGGGTTTATGATCATGTCTATCTATGAACAATATTTGAATCTTCTCTGAATTATTTTATGTATGACTGGTTATCTTTGCAAGTCTCTTGGAATTATCAGTTTGTTTTGGCCTACTAGATTGATCTTTCTTGCAATGGGAGAAGTGCTTAGCTTTGGGTTCAATCTTGCGGTGTCCTTTCCCAGTGACAGTAGGGGCAGCAAGGCACGTATTGTATTGTTGCCATCGAGGATAACAAGATGGGGTTTACATCATATTGCATGAGTTTATCCCTCTACATCATGTCATCTTGCTTAAGGCGTTACTCTGTTTTCATTAACTTAATACTGTAGATGCATGCTGGATAGCTGTCGATGAGTGGAGTAATAGTAGTAGATGCAGGCAGGAGTCGGTCTACTTGTCTCGGACGTGATGCCTATATACATGATCATACCTAGATATTCTCATAACTATGCTCAATTCTGTCAATTGCTCAACAGTAATTTGTTCACCCACCGTAGAATACTTGTGCTCTCGAGAGAAGCCACTCGTGAAACCTATGGCCCCCGGGTCTATCTTTATCATATTAATCTACCAATACTTAGTTATTTTCTTTTGCTTTTACTTTGCATCTTTATCATAAAAATACCAAAAATATTATCTTATCATATCTATCAGATCTCACTCTCGTAAGTGGCCGTGTAGGGATTGACAACCCCTTAACGTGTTGGTTGCGAGGATTTATTTGTTTTTTGCAGGTGTGAGGGACTCGCGCGTAGCCTCCTACTGGATTGATACCTTGGTTCTCAAAAACTGAGGGAAATACTTACGCTAGTTTGCTGCATCATCCCTTCTTCTTCGGGAAAAACCAACACAGTGCTCAAGAGGTAGCAAGAAGGATTTCTGGCGTCGTTGTCGGGGAGGTCTACGCAAAAGTCAATATACCAAGTACCCATCACATACCCTTATCTCCCGCATTACATTATTTGCCATTTGCCTCTCGTTTTCCTCTCCCCCACTGCACCCTTGTTGTTTTATTCGCCCTCTCTCTATCCTCCTTCTCTTTCCCATTTGCTTTTTGTTTGCTTGTGCGTTAGTTCGTTTGCTTGTCGTTATGGCTAGTCCCTTATCTTCTCCGTTGACCCCTGAGTTCAAAATCTTTCACTTTAAACAAAGACTAGGAGAAAACTTAAAAGATGCCTGGTTGAGAATAATGGAGTCTTATCGTAATTGTACCTCTGAAATAACCTGAGAATTTTTCTTTGCAATTTTTATGTTGGATTAAATATGTCTCATAGACAACTCTTGGATTGCGTTGCCAAAGGCAATTTTATTGAAATCGATCCCCATATTGCGCTTGAAATTATAGAAGGTATAGTAGGAACACTACCTCAACAAAAGGGGCCTCATCCTACGCAGGAGGAGACACAAGTTTTTGAAAAAAATTGTGAAGTTACTAAAATTTTAGAGAAGTCTCTTGAACCTCTTAAGAACGTTAGCGGAAATATTCACCGAATGAATATGTTGATTACTCTTTGCAATATGCGGTTGGATTCTTTAGATCTAAAAATTTCAGAATATGATGGGAAACGTAAAGAACCCCTCGGATTCGAGCTTGATTCCGCTAAAAAGTTGAAAACCAAAGATGGCAATACCTAGATCTATCCTTGCTTGTTATGCCTAGCTAGGGGCATTAAACGATAGCGCTTGTTGGGTGGCAACCCAATTTTATTTTTATTCCTTGCTTTTTGCTCCTGTTTAGTAATAAATAATTTACCTAGCCTCTGTTTTGGTTGTGTTTTTTGTGTTTAATTAGTGTTTTTCCAAGTAGAACCGTTGGGAAGACTTGGGGAAAGTCTTGTTAAACTTGATGTAAAAAACAGAAACTTTAGCGCTCAGGAGAACTGCTGTCATTTTTATTTGGAAAGTGCTATTTCGTTAATTCTTTTTGCAGATGATTAATAGATAAATTACTCACGTTTAGCAATTTATTTTAGAATTTTTGGGGTTACATATCTTCCGCTAGCTACAGATTACTACAGACTGTTCTGTTTTTGACAGATTCTGTTTTTCGTGTGTTGTTTGCTTATTTTGATGAATCTATGGCTAGTAAAATAGTTTATAAACCATAGAGAAGTTGGAATACAGTAGGTTTAACACCAATATAAACAAATAATGAGTTCATTACAGTACCTTGAAGTGGTCTTTTGTTTTCTTTCGCTAACAGAGCTCACGAGATTTTCTAATTTGAGTTTTGTGTTGTGAAGTTTTCAAGTTTTGGGTAAAGATTTGATGGATTATGGAACAAGGAGTGGCAAGAGCCTAAGATTGGGGATGCCCATGCACCCCCAATATAACCTAAGGACACCTAAAAGCCAAAGCTTGGGGATGCCCCGGAAGGCATCCCCTCTTCCGTCTACTTCTATCGGTAACTCTACTTGGAGCTATATTTTGGTTCACCACATGATATGTGTTTTGCTTGGAGCGTCTTGTATTATTTGAGTCTTTGCCTTTTAGTTTACCACAATAATCCATGCTGTACACACCTTTTGAGAGATCCATACATGACTTGGAATTTGTTAGAATACTCTATGTGCTTCGCTTATATCTTTTGAGTTATATAGTTTTGCTCTAGTACTTCACTTATATCTTTTAGAGCACGATGGTGGATTTGTTTTATAGAAACTATTGATCTCTCATGCTTCACTTAGATTATTTTGAGAGTCTTAATAGCATGGTAATTTGATTAAAATCCTAATATGCTAGGTATTAAAGATTCGTAAAATTTTCTTATGAGTGTTTTGAATACCAAGAGAAGTTTGATGCTTGATGATTGTTTTGAGATATGGAGGTAATAATATCAAAGTCGTGCTAGTTGAGTAGTTGTGAAATTGAGAAATACTTGTGTTGAAGTTTGCAAGTCCCGTAGCATGCACGTATGGTAAACATTATGTAACAAATTTGAAACATGAGGTGTTATTTGATTGTCTTCCTTATGAGTGGCGGTCGGGGACGAGCGATGGTCTTTTCCTACCAATCTATCCCCCTAGGAGCATGCGCGTAGTACCGAGGTTTTTGATGACTTGTAGATTTTGCAATAAGTATGTGAGTTCTTTATGACTAATGTTGAGTCCATGGATTATACGCACTCTCACCCTTCCATCCTTGCTAGCCTCTTCGCTGCCGTGCATTGCCCTTTCTCACATTGAGAGTTGGCGCAAACTTTGCCGGTGCATCCAAACCCCGTGATATGATACGCTCTTTCACACATAAACCTCCTTATATCTTCCTCAAAACATCCACCATACCTACCTATTATGGCATTTCCATATCCATTCCGAGATATATTGCCATGCAACTTTCCACCATTCCGTTCATCATGACACATTCATCATTGTCATATTGCTTAGCATGATCATGTAGTTGACATAGTATTTGTGGCAAAGCCACCGTTCATAATTCTTTCATACATGTCACTCTTGGTCCATTGCATATCCCGGTACACCGCCGGAGGCATTCATATAGAGTCATCTTTTGTTCTAGTATCGAGTTGTAATCATTGAGTTGTAAATAAATAGAAGTGTGATGATCATCATTTCCTAGAGCATTGTTCCAAGTGAGGAATTATAAAAAAAGAGAAAGGCCATAAAAAAGAGAAAGGCCAAATAAAAAAATGAGACAAAAAGAGAGAAGGGACAATGTTACTATCCTTTGCCACACTTGTGCTTCAAAGTAGCACCGTAATCTTCATGATAGAGAGTCCCTTGTTTTATCACTTTCATATACTAGTGGGAATTTTTCATTATAGAACTTGGCTTGTATATTCCAACAATGGGCCTCCTCAAGTGCCCTAGGTCTTCGTGAGCAAGCAAGTTGGATGCACACCCACTTAGTTTCTTTTGTTGAGCTTTCATACATTTATAGCTCTAGTGCATCCGTTGCATGGCAATCCCTACTCCTTGCATTAACATCAATCGACGGGCATCTCCATAGCCCATTGATTAGCCTTGTTGATGTGAGACTTTCTCCTTTTTTGTCCTCTCCACATAACCCCCCTCATTATACTCTATTCCACCCATAGTGCTATGTCCATGGCTCGCGCTCATATATTGCGTGAAAGTTTATAGGTTTGAGATCACTAAAGTATGAAACAGTTGCTTGGCTTGGCATCGAGGTTGTGCATGATGAGAGCATTCTTGTGTGACGAAAATGGAGCATGACTTAACTATATGATTTTGTAGGGATGAACTTTCTTTGGCCATGTTATTTTCAGAAGACATAATTGCTCAGTCTTTCGTCTTGAATCTTTTTATGTCAATATGAACTTTTGTCTTGAATCTTTCGGATCTGAATATTCATGCCACAATTAAGAAGAATTACATCAAAATTATGCCAAGTAGCACTCCGCATCAAAAATTCTGTTTTTATCATTTACCTACTCGAGGACGAGCAAGAATTAAGCTTGGGGATGCTTGATACATCTCCAACGTATCTATAATTTTTGATTGCTCCATGCTATATTATCTACTATTTTGGACATTATTGGGCTTTATTATCCACTTTTACATTATTTTTGGGACTAACCTATTAACCGGAGGCCCAACCCATAATTGATGTTTTTTTGCCTATTTTAGGGTTTCGAAGAAAAGGAATATCAAACGGAGTCCAAACGGAATGAAACCTTCGGGAATGTGATTTTCTTAACGAACAAGACCCAGGAGACTTGGAGCCAACGTCAAGACACAAAAGAGGAGGCCACGAGGTAGGGGGCACGCCTACCCCCCCTCCCAGGTGTGCCCTCCACCCTCGTGGGCCCCCTGTTGCTCCACTGACGTAATCCTTCCTCCTATATATACCTACGTACCCCCAAACGATCAGATACAGAGCCAAAACCCTAATTCCACCGCCGCAACTTTCTGTATCCATGAGATCCCATCTTGGGCCTGTTCCGGAGCTCCGCCGGAGGGGGCATCGATTACGAAGGGCTTCTACATCAACACCATAGCCTCTCCGATGAAGTGTGAGTAGTTTACCTCAGACCTACGGGTCCATAGTTAGTAGCTAGATGGCTTATTCTCTCTTTTTGGATCTCAATACAATGTTCTCCCCCTCTCTTGTGGAGATCTATTCGATGTAATCTTCTTTTTGCAGTGTGTTTATTGAGACCGATGAATTGTGGGTTTATAATCAAGTCTATCTATGAACAATATTTGAATCTTCTCTGAATTATTTTATGTATGATTGGTTATCTTTGCAAGTCTCTTTGAATTATCAGTTTGGTTTGGCCTACTAGATTGATCTTTCTTGCAATGGGAGAAGTGCTTAGCTTTGGGTTCAATCTTGCGGTGTCCTTTCCCAGTGACAGTAGGGGCAGCAAGGCACGTATTGTATTGTTGCCGTCGAGGATAACAAGATGGGGTTTTCATCATATTGCGTGAGTTTATCCCTCTACGTCATGTCATCTTGCTTAAGGCGTTACTCTGTTTTCATTAACTTAATACTCTAGATGCATGCTGGATAGCGGTCGATGAGTGGAGTAATAGTAGTAGATGCAGGCAGGAGTCGGTCTACTTGTCTCGGACGTGATGCCTATATACATGATCATACCTAGATATTCTCATAACTATGCTCAATTCTGTCAATTTCTTAACAGTAATTTGTTCACCCACCGTAGAATTCTTATGCTCTTGGGAGAAGCCACTAGTGAAACCTATGGCCCCCGGGTCTATCTTTATCATATTAATCTACCAATACTTAGTTATTTTCTTTTGCTTTTATTTTACTTTGCATCTTTATCATAAAAATACCAAAAATATTATCTTATCATATCTATCAGATCTCACTCTCGTAAGTGGCCGTGTAGGGATTGACAACCCCTTAACGCGTTGGTTGCGAGGATTTATTTGTTTTGTGCAGGTGCGAGGGACTCGCACGTAGCCTCCTACTGGATTGATACCTTGGTTCTCAAAAACTGAGGGAAATACTTATGCTACTTTGCTGCATCATCCCTTCCTCTTTGGGGAAAACCAACGCAGTGCTCAAGAGGTAGCATGTCCTTCCTCTAATGGGTATACACATATTTTAGTTGTTGTTTTTGATTACGTTACTAAGTGGGTAGAAGCTATCCCAACTTGTAGTGCTGATCATAACACCTCCATTAAGATGCTTAAAGAAGTTATTTTTTCTGAGGTTTGGAGTCCCTAGATATTTAATGCCTGATGGTGGTTCACATTTTATTCATGGTGCCTTTCGTAAAATGCTTGCTAAGTATGATGTTAATCATAGAATTGCATCTCCATATCACCTGCAGTCTAGTGGTCAAGTAAAATTGAGTAAGAGAGAGCTCATATCAATTTTTCAAAAGACTATTAATAGATCTAGAAAGAATTGGTGCAAGAAACTTGATGATGCATTATGGGCTTATATAACTGCATATAAAAATCCTATCGGTATGTCTCCGTATAAAATGCCTCTCGAATTAGAACATAAGGCATATTGGACCATCAAAGAGCTCAATTATGATTTCAAACTTGCTGATGAGAAGAGGTTATTTGACATTAGCTCACTTGATGAATGGAGAACCCGGGCCTGTGAGAATGCCAAACTGTTTAAATAAAAAGTTAAAAGATGGCATGACAAAAGGATACAAAAGCGTGAGTTTAATGTAGGTGATTATGTGTTGCTATTCAACTCTCATTTAAGATTTTTTGCAGGAAAACTTCTCTCTAAATGGGAAGGTCCTTACGTTATCGCGGAGGTCTATTGTTCCAGTGCCATAAAAATCAACAACTTCGAAGGCACAAATCCAAAGGTGGTGAACGGTCAAAGAATCAAACATTATATCTCAGGTAATACTATAAATGTTGAAACCAATGTTATTGGAACCGTAATGCCGGAGGAATACATAAGGGACACTTCCCAAAACGTTTCAGACTCCAAAAAGGAATAGGTATGTGGTACGGTAAGTAAACCGACTCCAAAACAGTTCTAATGGCATTTTCTCTCCGTTTTGGAATATTTAAGAAAACAGGAAAATAAGAAGTAGTCCAGGAAGGACACGAGGCTTCCACGAGGGTGGAGGGCGCGCCTACCCCCCTGTGCGCGCCCCCTGCCTCGTGGGTACCTCGTGCACTCTCCGGACTCCGTTTTCTTGTACAATACTTCTTTTGGTCGGTAAAAATTCATTATATAATCTCCCAAAGGTTTTGACCACTGTATCACGCAAATATCCTCTGTTTTTGTTTTGAGTTATTTCTGCTACAGATTAGAGAAATATGTCATCCTAAGATTCGGAGGGAGAAAGCTATGTGGCTGATTACCTTGCAGATCATAAGGTCTACGGGGACTTGGAGCATTGTGGTTGGACCATGGAGGAAGAAGAAGACTATGAGCCTAAAGGAAAGGAGGAGACGAGCTCGGATGAAGATGAAGTCCCATTACCTCAACATGGGGACATGCATGTGGAGTTCAAAACATCAAGCCGCCCCAATAGAGTAAAGAAACCTAAGTTTGAGTTTATCCCTTTTCGTCTCTTGCAGGAGAACAAACAAGAACTATGCAAAAAGGTACTAAGCCTTGAGCAGGAGATCGAGGACCTAAAGGAGCAGAATTTTGTGCTCAAGCACAAATTAGGGAAGAAGCGCACATCATCAAAAACTCCTTCATCACCACCTCCGAGGAAGGAAACATAAACACATGGGTATGGGCACTCCCCTTGGCAACTGCCAAGCTTGGGAGAGTGCCCCGGTATTGTATCACCATCACTTTTATCTTTACCGTTTTTCTTAGTTCGATCCTTTTGATAATATCTTGATCTAGTAGAATAAAGTTTTAGTATGATCTAGTTGTGAGTTTTGCTTTATGATCTTCATATGTAATCGAGTCCGTGAGCTATATATAATAAAGATTAGTGTTGAGTCAAGGGCTTGATTATTTTGCTATTATCTTGAGGGAATAGAATAAAATAAAAAGAGCAAAAATAAAAAGAAATAAAGAGATCATATGGATCTTATGGAGAGTAATGACTTCACATATAAAGAGTATGATGAATAAAAGTTGTTCAGAGTGTACAAACATAGTTTTGGTCATCGTTGCAATTAATAGGAAGTAATAAAGAAAGAGAGGGTTTCACATATAAATATACTATCTTGGACATCTTTTATAATTGTGAGCACTCATTAAAGTATGATATGCTAAAGAGTTGACATTGGACAAGGAAGACAACGTAATGGGTTATGTTTTCTTACATCTAAGATAAATTATATTGTCATGGATCATCCAACATGTTGAGCTTGCCTTTCCCTCTCATGCTAGCCTATTTCTTTGCACCAAGTAGAGATACTACTTGTGCTTCCAAATACCCTTAAAGCCAGTTTTGCCATGAGAGTCCACCATATCTACCTATGGATTGAGTAAGATCCTTCAAGTAAGTTGTCATCGGTGCATGCAATAAAAAATTTTGCTTTCTAAATATGTATGATCTATTAGTGTGGAGAAAATAAACTTTATACGATCTTTTGATATGGAAGCAATAAAAGCGACGGACTACATACTAAAGGTTCATATCACAAGTGGCAATATAAAGTGACATTCTTTTGCATTAAGATTTCATGCATCCAACCATAAAAGCACATGACAACCTTTGCTTCCCTCTGCGAAGGGCCTATCTTTTATTCTTGTCTTATTCTTCATGCAAAGAGTCATGGTGATATTCACCTTTCCTTTTTACATTTTATCCTTTGGCAAGCACAATGTGTTGGAAGGATCCTCATATATATGGCTAATTGGATGTGGGTTTTCATGAACTATTATTGTTGACATTACCCTTGAGGTAAAACATTGGGAGGCAAAACTATAAGCCCCTGTCTTTCTCTATGTTCGATTAAAACTTCATAACCATAAATATCGCGTGAGTGTTAGCAATTATGAAAGACTAAAAGATGGTTGAGTATGTGGACTTGCCGAAAAGCTCTTATATTGACTCTTTCCTTTGTTATGATAAATTGCAATTGCCTCAATGACTGAGATTAGAGTTTGTTAGTTCTCAATGAAGTTTATGATTCATACTTGAAATTGTGATTGAATTGTTACTTTAGCATAAGAGATCATATGACTATATATATATATATATGTTGCTATTCTAAGAATGCTCATTATGCCCTCATGTCTGTATTTTCTTTTATCGACACCTCTGTCTCTAAACATGTGGACATATTTTTCGATTTCGGCTTTCGCTTGAGGACAAGCGAGGTCTAAGCTTGGGGGAGTTGATACATCCATTTTGCATCATGTTTTTATATCGATAATTATCGCATTATGGGATGTTATTACACATTATGTCAGAATACTTATGCCTATTCTCTCTTATTTTACAAGGTTTACATGAAGAGGGGGAATGCCGGCAGCTGGAATTCTGGGCTGGAAAAGGAGCAAATATTAGAGACCTATTCTGCACATCTCCAAAAGTCCGGAAACTCCACGGGAGTTATTTTCAGAATATATAAAAAATATTGAGCGAAGAAAGTACCAGAGGGGGGCCACCCACCATCCACAAGGGTGGGGGGCTCGCCCTACCCCCCTGGGCGCGTCCCCCTACCTCGTGGCCCCCCTGGTGGCCCTCTGATGCCCATCTTTGGCTATATGGAGTCTTCCGTTGAGGAAAAAAATCATAAGCAAGCTTTCGGGAAGAAACTCCGGCGCCACGAGGTGGAACCTTGGCGGAACCAATCTAGGGCTTCGCCAGAGCTGTTCTGCCGGGGAAACTTCCCTCTGGGAGGGGGAAATCATCACCATCGTCATCACCAACGATCCTCTCACCGGGAGGGGGTCAATCTCCATCAACATCTTCACCAGCACCATCTCATCTCAAACCCTAGTTCATCTCTTGTATCCAATATTTGTATCCAAACCTCAGGTTGGTACCTGTGGGTTGCTAGTAGTGTCGATTACTCCTTGTACTTGATGCTAGTTGGTTTACTTGGTGGAAGATCATATGTTCAGATCCATTATGCATATTAATACCCCTCTGATTATGAACATGAATATGCTTTGTGAGTAGTTACGTTTGTTCCTGAGGACATGGGAGAAGTCTTGCTATAAGTAGTCATGTGAATTTGGTATTCGTTCGATATTTTGATAAGATGTATGTTGTCATCCCTCTATTGGTGTCATGTGAACGTCGACTACATGACACTTCACCATTGTTTGGGCCTAGAGGGAGGCATTGGGAAGTAATAAGTAGATGATGGGTTGCTAGAGTGACAAAAGCTTAAACCCTAGTTTATGTGTTGCTTCGTAAGGGGCTGATTTGGATCCATATGTTTCATGATATGGTTAGGTTTACCTTAATACTTGTGTTGTAGTTGCGGATGCTTGCAATGGGGGTTAATCATAAGTGGGATGCTTGTCCAAGTAAGGACAATACCCAAGCACCGGTCCACTGATAACCCACAAGTATAGGGGATCGCAACAGCTTTCGAGGGTAGAGTATTGAACCCAAATTTATTGATTCGACACAAGGGGAGCCATAGAATATTCTCAAGTATTAGCAGCTGAGTTGTCAATTCAACCACACCTGGAAACTTAGTATCTGCAGCAAAGTGTTTAGTAGCAAAATAATATGATAGTGATGGTAACGGTAACAAAAGAGTAACGAAAGCAAAATAATGTTTTTGGTATTTTGTAGTGATTGTAACTATAGCAACGGGAAAGTAAATAGGAGTAAACCAGTATATGGAAATCTCATAGGCATCAGATCAGTAATGGATAATTATTCCGGATGCGGTTCATCAGGTAACAGTCATAACATAGGGTGACACAGAACTAGCTCCAGTTCATCAATGTAATGTAGGCATGTATTCCGAATATAGTCATACGTGCTTATGGAAAAGAACATGCATGACATCTTTTGTCCTACCCTCCCATGGCAGCGGGGTCCTAATGGAAACTAAGGGATATTAAGGCCTCCTTTGAATAGAGTACCGGAACAAAGCATTAGCACATAGTGAATACATGAACTCCTCAAACTACGGTCATCACCGGTAAGTATCCCGATTATTGTCACTTCGGGGTTAACGGATCATAACACATAATAGGTGACTATAGACTTGCAAGATAGGATCAAGAACACTCATATATTGATGAAAACATAATAGGGTCAGATCTAAAATCATGGCACTCGGGCCCTAGTGACAAGCATTAAGCATAGCAAAGTCATAGCAACATCAATCTCAGAACATAGTGGATACTTGGGATCAAACCCTAACAAAACTAACTTGATTACATGATAAATCTCATCCAACCCATCACCGTCCAGCAAGCCTACGATGGAATTACTCATGCACGGCGGTGAGCATCATGAAATTGGTGATGGAGGATGGTTGATGATGACGACGGCGACGGATTCCCCTCTCCGGAGCCCCGAACGGACTCCAGATCAGCCCTCCCGAGAGGTTTTAGGGCTTGGCGGGGGCTCCGTATCGTAAAACGCGATGATTTCTTCTCTCTGATTTTTTCCCCAAAAGAAGATATATATAGTTGGAGTTGGAGTCGGGAGGTCTCCAGGGGGCCCACGAGGTAGGGGGCGCGCCCCCCACCCTCGTGGACATGGTGTGGGCCCCTTGGTCTTCATCTTTGGCGTGGATTTTTTTATTATTTATTGTAAGGTATTCCGTGGAGTTTCAAGTCATTTCGAGAACTTTTGTTTTGTGCACATAAAACAACATTATGGCAATTCTGCTGAAAACAGCGTCAGTCCGGGTTAGTTCCATTCAAATCATACAAGTTAGAGTCCAAAACAAGGGCAAAAGTGTTTGGAAGAGTAGATACGACGGAGACGTATCAACTCCCCCAAGCTTAAACCCTTGCTTGTCCTCAAGCAATTCAGTTGACAAACTGAAAGAAATAAAGAAAAACTTTTACAAACTCTGTTTTCTCTTGTTGTTGTAAATATGTCAAGCTAGCATTCAAGTTTTCAGCAAAGATTATAACTAACCACATTTTTAATAATTCGCAGATCTCATAATTACCCATATCAATAGCATAATCAACTAGCAAGCCATAATAATAAATCTCGGATGACAACACTTTCTCAAAACAATCATAATATGATATAACAAGATGGTATCTCGCCAGCCCTTTCTGAGACCGCAAAACATAAATGCAGAGCACCTTTAAAGATCAAGGACTGACTAGACATTGTAATTCATCGTAAAAGAGATCCAATCATAGTCACACCCAATATAAATTAACAGTTATGAATGCAAATGACAGCTGCGCTCTCCAGCTAGTGCTTTTAATAAGAGGATGATGACTCAACATAAAAGTAAATAGATAGGCCCTTCGCAGAGGGAAGCAGGATTTGTAGAGGTGCCAGAGCTCGGTTTTGAAATAGAGATAATTAATATTTTGAGCAGTATACTTTCATTGTCAACATAACAACCAAGAGATGGCGATATCTTCCATGCTACACACATTATTGGCGGTTCCCAAACAGAATGGTAAAGTTTATACTCCCCCTCCACCAACAAACATCAATCCATGGCTTGGTCGAAACAACGAGTGCCTCCAACTATCAACAGTCCCAGGGGGAGTTTTGTTTTGCAATTATTTTGATTTAGTTTGCATAGAGCATGGGACTGGGCATCCCGGTGACCAGCCATTTTCTCATGAGTGAGGAGCGGAGTCCACTCCTCTTGAGAATAACCCGCCTAGCATGGAAGATACAGGCAGCCCTAGTTGATACATGAGCTATTTGAGCATACAAAACAGAATGATTATTTGAAGGTTTAGAGTTTGGCACATACAAATTTACATGGAACGGCAGGTAGATACCGCATATAGGATGGTATAGTGGACTCATCTGGAATAACTTTGGGGTTTAAGGGATTGGATGCACAAGCAGTATTCCCGCTTAGTACAGGTGAAGGCTAGCAAAAGACTGGGAAGCGACCAATTAGAGAGCGACAACAGCCATGTACATGCATTCAAATTAATAAACGTTGGATGCAAGCATGAGTAGGATATAATCCACCATGAACATAAATATTGTGAAGGCTATGTTGATTTGTTTCAACTACATGCGTGAACATGTGCCAAGTCAAGTTACTTAAATCATTCAAAAGAGGATACCACCCCATCATACCACATTATAACCATCTCAATAGCATGTTGGCACGCAAGGTAAACCATTATAACTCATAGCTAATCAAGCATGGCTCAAGAAACTATGATCTCTAATTGTCATTGCAAACATGTTTATTCATAACAAGCTGAATCGAGAACGATGAACTCATCATATTTACAAAAACAAAAGAGGTCGAGTTCATACCAGCTTTTCTCATCTCAGTTAGTCCATCATATATCATCATAATTGCCTTTCACTTGCACGACCGAACGATGTGAATAATAATAAGAGTGCACGTGCATTGGACTAAGCTAGAATCTGCGAGCATTCAATAAACAGGAGAAGACAAGGCAATATGGGCTCTTTTCTCAGATAAACAATAATGCATATAAGAGCCACTTCAACAATTTAATCATGGTCTTCTGCTACCGACCCCCAAAGAAAAAAAAGAAAAAAAAACTATTTGCACGGGAAAGCTCCCAACAGGCAAGAGAAGAAGGGGAAATATTTTTGGGTTTTCTTTTTAATTACTACTACCAGCATGGAAAGTAAATTAATTAAAAGCTATAACTAAATTTTTTGGTTTTTCTTATGGTTTATTAAACACACAAGAAGAAAGCATAAAAAGGAAAATAAACTAGCATGGATGATACAATGAAAAAGTATGAACACCGACATCTAGCAATGAGTGTGTGAGCATAAATGTAATGTCAGTGGGAAATACGTACCACCCCAAGCTTAGGCTTTTGGCCTAAGTTGGTCTATGGCCATGGCTGGCCTGGCTGATATCCGTAGTAGAAGTTGGGGTCGTACTGAGATGCAGCGGCTATCGCCTCCTGAGCTGCAGTGTGGCCACGAGCGGCCTCCGCTCTCCTCTCGTACTCATCTGCCTCCTCTCTGGTAATAGTATATCCTCCTCTTTTCTAATAATCAAAGAAAGCAGGAGCAGGGAGAGTATTACGGACAGCACGACGTCTGTCAAATATTAGTCGGTACTGGAGAGGTCATTCGTTCCTCTCGACGAAATGGTGGTGAACCATAGCATTAAAATCTAGATAGGTAGGAGGTCATTCAATATCATCTTCGCATACATCTATACCAAGAAAATTAGCTACGCGGGTTGCATAAATTCCTCCAAAGAAATCTCCATTATATCTATTATGATGCAACCTACGAGCTACAATGTCTCCCATATGATAAGATTGGTCTCCTCACACAGCACTCCTGAGAATGCTAAGGTCAGGGACACACATGTGACATGCTTCATCCTTAGCATTTATGCACCTACCTATGAAGAGAGCAAAATAATATATAGCAGGAAAGTGAATGCTCCCTATGGTAGCTTGCGTTATATCTCTAGATTCCCCTACAGTTATACTAGCAAGAAAGTTTCTAAATTCAGATTTAGGGGGATCCCTAACACTACCCCATTGTGGAAGTTTGCAAGCAAAAGTGAAATCCTCTAAGTCCATGGTATAAGATTTATCATAAAGATCAAACAGGATAGTTGGAGAATTACGTGAAGTAGAAAATTCAAAACTCCTCACAAAGGAACTAGTGAGGTTATGATACTGACTGCACTTCTCTTCCTCGAAGCTCACAAGATCAGCGTTACGCAAATATGCATTGAATTCTTCTTTTGTTCCCGCTCGATCCATAAAATTTTCAGAAGGCCACTCACAAGGACGTACTGGAGCGTCTCTTGGTGGCTCTTCGTCAGCATCACGCATTGCAAGCCTGGGTCCTTGCTTCTTTGAAGAACCACCTTGGAACATTTTCCTAAACATTTTCTTCCTCTGAAAAATTCTGAAATTTTTTAGTAACTTCGAAATAAAAGTAAACCAAACTCAATAATATTGATAGCAACTACTCCTACAAGTGCCTAGGACCTATATCATGCATCAAAACTACTTTTGACCATATAAATTTGACATGCAAGCTCAAGAACAGGGTCATCTAAGCAGCAAAAATTTGCAATGAATAAGCACTAGAAAAAAAACTAATTGTACCAATGGAGGAGTCACATACCAAGGAACAATATCCCCAAGCAGTTTTGTGAGAGGTGCTTTGAGCAAGGAGATCGAAAATTACAGCAAAGAGAGCAATGGGAGAAGTGCTTAGCTTTGGGTTCAATCTTGCGGTGTCCTTTCCCAGTGACAGTAGGGGTAGCAAGGCACGTATTGTATTGTTGCCATCGAGGATAACAAGATGGGGTTTTCATCATATTGCGTGAGTTTATCCCTCTACATCATGTCATCTTGCTTAAGGCGTTACTCTGTTTTCATTAACTTAATACTCTAGATGCATGCTGGATAGCGGTCGATGAGTGGAGTAATAGTAGTAGATGCAGGCAGGAGTCGGTCTACTTGTCTCGGACGTGATGCCTATATACATGATCATACCTAGATATTCTCATAACTATGCTCAATTCTGTCAATTGCTCAACAGTAATTTGTTCACCCACCGTAGAATACTTATGCTCTCGAGAGAAGCCACTAGTGAAACCTATGGCCCCGGGTCTATCTTTATCATATTAATCTACCAATACTTAGTTATTTTCTTTTGCTTTTACTTTGCTTTTATTTTACTTTGCATCTTTATCATAAAAATACCAAAAATATTATCTTATCATATCTATCAGATCTCACTCTCGTAAGTGGCCGTGTAGGGATTGACAACCCCTTAACGCGTTGGTTGCGAGGATTTATTTTTTTTGTGCAGGTGCGAGGGACTCGCGCGTAGCCTCCTACTGGATTGATACCTTGGTTCTCAAAAACTGAGGGAAATACATATGCTACTTTGTTGCATCATCCCTTCCTCTTCGGGGAAAACCAACGCAGTGCTCAAGAGGTAGCATGTCCTTCCTCTAATGGGTATACACATATTTTAGTTGTTGTTGATTACGTTACTAAGTGGGTAGAAGCTATCCCAACTAGTAGTGCTGATCATAACACCTCCATTAAGATGCTTAAAGAAGTTATTTTTCTGAGGTTTGGAGTCCCTAGATATTTAATGACTGATGGTGGTTCACATGTTATTCATGGTGCCTTTCGTAAAATGCTTGCTAAGTATGATGTTAATCATAGAATTGCATCTCCATATCACCTGCAGTCTAGTGGTCAAGTAGAATTGAGTAAGAGAGAGCTCATATCAATTTTTCAAAAGACTATTAATAGATCTAGAAAGAATTGGTCCAAGAAACTTGATGATGCATTATGGGCTTATATAACTGCATATAAAAATCCTATGGGTATGTCTCCGTATAAAATGCCTCTCGAATTAGAACATAAGGCATATTGGGCCATCAAAGAGCTCAATTATGATTTCAAACTTGCCGGTGAGAAGAGGTTATTTGAAATTAGCTCACTTGATGAATGGAGAACCCAGGCCTATGAGAATGCCAAACTGTTTAAATAAAAAGTTAAAAGATGGCATGACAAAAGGATACAAAAGCGTGAGTTTAATGTAGGTGATTATGTGTTGCTATTCAACTCTCATTTAAGATTTTTTGTAGGCAAACTTCTCTCTAAATGGGAAGGTCCTTACGTTATCGAGGAGGTCTATCGTTCCAGTGCCATAAAAATCAACAACTTCGAAGGCACAAATCCAAAGGTGGTGAACGGTCAAAGAATCAAACATTATATCTCAGGTAATCCTATAAGTGTTGAAACCAATGTTATTGAAACCGTAATCCCGGAGGAATACAAAAGGGACACTTCCCAGAACGTTTCAGACTCCGAAAAGGAATAGGTACGTGGTACGGTAAGTAAACCGACTCCAAAACAGTTCTAATGGCATTTCTTCTCTGTTTTGGAATATTTAATAAAATAGGAAAATAAGAAGTAGTCCAGGAAGGACACGAGGCTTCCACGAGGGTGGAGGGCGCGCCCTACCCCCCGGGCGAGCCCCCTGCCTCATGGGCACCTCGTGCACTCTCCGGACTCCGTTTTCTTGCACAATACTTCTTTTGGTCGGTAAAAATTCATTATATAATCTCCCAAAGGTTTTGACTACTGTATGACGCAAATATCCTCTGTTTTTGTTTTGAGTTATTTCTGCTACAGATTAGAGAAATATGTCATCCTAAGATTTGGAGGGAGAAAGCTATGTGGCTGATTACCTTGCAGATCATAAGGTCTACGGGGACTTGGAGCATTGTGGTTGGACCACGGAGGAAGAAGAAGACTATGAGCCTAAAGGAAAGGAGGAGACAAGCTCGGATGAAGATGAAGTCCCATTACCTCAACATGGGGACATGCATGTGGAGTTCAAAACATCAAGCCGCCCCAATAGAGTAAAGAAACCTAAGTTTTAGTTTATCCCTTTTCGTCTCTTGCAGGAGAACAAACAAGAACTATGCAAAAAGATACTAAGCCTTGAGCGGGAGATCGAGGACCTAAAGGAGCAGAATTTTGTCCTCAAGCGCAAATTAAGGAAGAAGCACACACCATCAACAACTCCTTCATCACCACCTCCGAGGAAGGAAACATAAACACATGGGTATGGGCACTCCCCTTGGCAACTGCCAAGCTTGGGAGAGTGCCCCGGTATTGTATCACCATCACTTTTATCTTTACCATTTTTCTTAGTTCGATCCTTTTGATAATATCTTGATCTAGTAGAATAAAGTTTTAGTATGATCTAGTTGTGAGTTTTGCTTTATGATCTTCCTATGTAATCGAGTCCGTGAGCTATATATAATAAAGATTAGTGTTGAGTCAAGGGCTTGATTATTTTGCTATTATCTTGAGGGAATAGAATAAAATAAAAAGAGCAAAAATAAAAAGAAATAAAGAGATCATATGGATCTTATGGAGAGTAATGACTTCACATATAAAGAGTATGATGAATAAAAGTTGTTCAGAGTGGACAAACATAGTTTTGGTCATCGTTGCAATTAATAGGAAGTAATAAAGAAAGAGAGGGTTTCACATATAAATATACTATCTTGGACATCTTTTATAATTGTGAGCACTCATTAAAGTATGATATGCTAAAGAGTTGACGTTGGACAAGGAAGACAACGTAATGGGTTATGTTTTCTTACATCTAAGATAAATTAAATTTTCATGGATCATCCAACATGTTGAGCCTGCCTTTCCCTCTCATGCTAGCCTATTTCTTTGCACCAAGTAGAGATACTACTTGTGCTTCCAAATAACCTTAAAGCCAGTTTTGCCATGAGAGTCCACCATATCTACCTATGGATTGAGTAAGATCCTTCAAGTAAGTTGTCATCGGTGCATGCAATAAAAAATTTTGCTTTCTAAATATGTATGATCTATTAGTGTGGAAAAAATAAACTTTATACGATCTTGTGATATGGAAGCAATAAAAGCGACGGACTACATACTAAAGGTTCATATCACAAGTGGCAATATAAAGTGACATTCTTTTGCATTAAGATTTCGTGCATCCAACCATAAAAGCACATGACAACCTCTGCTTCCCTCTGTGAAGGGCCTATCTTTTATTCTTGTCTTATACTTCATGCAAAGAGTCATGGTGATATTCACCTTTCCTTTTTACATTTTATCCTTTGGCAAGCACAATGTGTTGGAAGGATCCTCATATATATGGCTAATTGGATGTGGGTTTTCATGAACTATTATTGTTGACATTACCCTTGAGGTAAAACGTTGGGAGGCAAAACTATAAGCCCCTGTCTTTCTCTATGTCCGATTAAAACTTCATAACCATAAATATTGCGTGAGTGTTAGCAATTATGAAAGACTAAAAGATGGTTGAGTATGTGGACTTGCCGAAAAGCTCTTATATTGACTCTTTCCTTTGTTATGATAAATTGCAATTGCCTCAATGACTGAGATTAGAGTTTGTTGGTTCTCAATGAAGTTTATGATTCATACTTGAAATTGTGATTGAATTGTTACTTTAGCATAAGAGATCATATGACTATATATATATATTGCTATTCTAAGAATGATCATGATGCCCTCATGTCCGTATTTTATTTTATCGACACCTCTGTCTCTAAACATGTGGACATATTTTTCGATTTCGGCTTTCACTTGAGGACAAGCGAGGTCTAAGCTTGGGGGAGTTGATACATCCATTTTGCATCATGTTTTTATATCGATAATTATCGCATTATGGGATGTTATTACACATTATGTCACAATACTTATGCCTATTCTCTCTTATTTTACAAGGTTTACATGAAGAGGGGGAATGCCGACAGCTGGAATTCTGGGCTGGAAAAGGAGCAAATATTAGAGACCTATTCTGCACATCTCCAAAAGTCCTGAAACTCCACGGGAGTTATTTTCAGAATATATAAAAAATACTGAGCGAAGAAAGTACCAGAGGGGGGCCACCCACCATCCATAATGGTGGGGGGCTCGCCCTACCCCCCTGGGTGCGCCCCCCTACCTCGTGGCCCCCCTGGTGGCCCTCTGATGCCCATCTTTGGATATATGGAGTCTTCCGTTGAGGAAAAAAATCATAAGCAAGCTTTCGGGAAGAAACTCCGGCGCCACGAGGCGGAACCTTGGCGGAACCAATCTAGGGCTTCACCAGAGCTGTTCTGCCGGGGAAACTTCCCTCCGGGAGGGGGAAATCATCACCATCGTCATCACCAACGATCCTCTCATCGGGAGGGGGGCAATCTCCATCAATATCTTCACCAGCACCATCTCATCTCAAACCCTAGTTCATCTCTTGTATCCAATATTTGTGTCCAAACCTCAGATTGGTACCTGTGGGTTGCTAGTAGTGTCGATTACTCCTTGTACTTGATGCTAGTTGGTTTACTTGGTGGAAGATCATATGTTCAGATCCATTATGCATATTAATACCCCTCTGATTATGAACATTTATATGCTTTGTGAGTAGTTACGTTTGTTCCTGAGGACATGGGAGAAGTCTTGCTATAAGTAGTCATGTGAATTTGGTATTCGTTCGATATTTTGATAAGATGTATGTTGTCATCCCTCTATTGGTGTCATGTGAACGTCGACTACATGACACTTCACCACTACTATGGAAAAGCCTATACACAGAATCTTACCAGTAGCGCTGTACAAAATCAAACGCTACTGCTACTTAGTAGCAGCGCGCGTAAATAAACCGCGCTACTGCTATGACTTTTGAAGTAGCGCGTACTAGCGAAAAGCGCTGCTGCTATGTCTGAACTGGGCGCGCATGGCTAGCCCAACCTAGCAGTAGCGCGTATACTGGCCCAGCGCTACTGCTACTCTCCTTAGCTGCAGCGCGCTTACTTGTAACGCGCTGCTGCTACCGGAAATAAAATAAAGTGAAAAACAAGTAGAAAAGTAAATGAAAATGGAAGAAATAGAAAAAGGATAAAGGAAAAAAAATAAAATGTAATGAAAAATAAAAGAAAAAAGGGAAAAAAGGAGAAAGGAATAGTAGTAGCGGGTTTCAGGAAACGCGCTATAGCTAACTTAGCTACAGCGCGTTTTCGGAAACGCGCTACCGTTACGTTTCACTTAAACAGCGGTTTCCCCCCGGCCCCCCGGCCACCACTTCTTCCCCAAATCCCTCGCCCTCGCCGCTGTCTCCCCAATTCACTGTCGCCCCACTTCGCCGCCGTCTCCTGCCGGCGTGGACGCCCGCAACCTCACCGTCTCCCCCCCGAGGCCGCCGTCATCCTCACCGCCGCCGCCCGAGGCCGCCCTCAGCCTCACCGCCGCCGCCCGAGACCGCCCTCGACGTCACCATCGGCGCCCTCCACCTCATCGCCACCCGAGCCCGCCCAGGATCGCCGTTGCCCGTGCCCGAGCTCGCCCTCTCCGTCCCTACCTCCATCACTGAGCACCTCCCCGCCACCGTCTCTCCCCTCTCTGTAAGTCCCCCACCCCTCCCCCCACTCATCTCTCTATGCATTCTAGAGAAAAAAAATAGTAAATTAAAAGTTTGTTTATAGCAAAAAATTTAGTTTAGAGCAAAGGTTGTTAAGTAGTAGATGTTAGAGCAAAAAATTTGGTTTACAACAAAAGTTAGTTAGGGCAGTAGGGTTTAATTAGGGTAGATGCTGCTTGTATAGTATATAGTGATACTAGTAGATGTTAATTAGGTTAGGGCAATAGTGGTACTAGTAGATGTTAATTAGATGTTTTTCAGTTAGGGCACTAGAGTTTTGCTAGGTTAATTAGGTTAGTAGTGCTGCTAGTAGTATTGGTACAGTAGGTTAATTAGGTGATGTTAAATGAATAACCTAAATGAATGAAATTAGTAGTTAACTGAATTTTTTTTCCTTTCATCATTATAGAGCACTAAAGTTAACTGAATTTTGTTCTATTAGTAGTTAAATGAATTTTCTTCTACACTGTTTGCACATGTGGTTGCTCGTGTATATTTGGACACTGTTTGCAGGGAATGATGCTTAGTGGCCTATGTGTTGCTGGAATGTTGATTTATTTCTTTTCCGGCAAATTTCAAGTTCTTGATTTGTCCACTTTTTAGCAAAGCTCATGCCGAAATTTTCCGTGAATTTCGGCATGACTTGTGCTACAAACTAGGACATATCGAGTGCCCGTGATTTGTCGCACCAGGAAGGAGTCAACATTCCTGTAAAACAATAGGCCTTTTTATGTCATTATTCATTTTATTAGGTCTAGAATTAATTGACTAGATTTAATCATAGGAAACATGGCTAGCAACGATGAAGGACAGGGTTCTGGTGATTGCGACGACGCCTACCGGGCGGCAAACGAATTTTTTAGCCTTACCGATGATGAATCGATGTTATTGCTGGGCCCACCGGTGGCATCGGGGACTGAGACCGACACGCAGACCGGTGCTGAGACTGAGACCGGTGCTTAGACTCAGACCAGCATCGAGACCGGCGCTGAGACTGAGACCGGCGCTGCCTCGGGGAGCGGAGCCGGTGTAGAACCGAAAGCAAAGAGGCAACGAGTTCCTAACAAACTCAGGACTACTAGAGTGGTCGTGACGGAGGTGGACGACGGAAATTTTGAGCCAATGGCGCCCGAGGAAGCGCGTCGATGCTACGGCAATCAAATAGGCTGCATCATACGGACAACTGCCACCATCAACGATGAGAAACTACAGGAGATAGAAAATATGAGGAGCTCCCTCCTAAAGAAGTTTCACCAGATATTCTTGTTCCCGGGCCGGAATGAGAAGGATTATAAAGATCCAGATAAGGACCCGGCAATGAAGAAGATAAACAAACACGCCATGACCAAGTTTAGCGACGCGTTGGCCGCCTGGAAAAATCGAGTGAAAGCAAGGATCATTGACAAGAAGGAACCCTACTCCGAGATTTTAAAGGATAATCCGACAATTACGGAAGAGCAGTTTCAAATATTCAAGGAGGCTTGCGAGGCCGAAGATGCCAAAAAAAAGTCTAAGTACATGAAGGGGCTTCAAGAGAGGAACATTGGGAGCCACCACCTCGAAAGCCGTGGTTATGGAGGAAAGAGGTCCAAATGGGCCAAGGAGGACGCGGAAGCCGCGAGTCTGGGCATCCCAGACCCCTTGGCGGAGTTCACCGTCCCGCGGGAGCGTGACGTCCTCAGGGCCCGGCACCGTTGGGACCTAGTGAAAAAGGTTTACGAGACAACACCGGTCATTACGGAGTTCATGAGACTGCTGGTAATTTTAGTTTCTGATCAATTCGACTGCACACGTTAGTCATATTTGTAAACGATCGTTGTGCCTTTTGCAGAGAGAGCAGCACAGGATTGCGGCCGAAAGCAACTCGCCGTCTGAGGCATTGGCGAGGCCCAAGTGGGACACTCCATTCAACCGGGCGTTGAACATATTGAAACAACAACCGGTGGATACTCGACCGTCGTATGGACGCATGCACGGTGTCGGAGACGGCGCCACGTGGAAGAAGTACTACCGTGAGACCACGGAGGAGAGAAAGGAAAGACGGAGGTTAAATGAAGAAAACATCGACCAGAGGGTTGAGATTGCGGTTGAGAAGAAATCAACTGAGATAGTCGCAACAGCGGTAGCTGCCGCAAAACAGGTGGCTTTAGATATTTCTACTACCTTGGTTCCGGCCATTTTCAATTGGACCAGGCAAAATCCAAAAAAAGATGCAGCGGACTTTCCCCTTGCTGACTTCTTGGCGGGGAGCAGCTCGACTAGCGTTGCACCAGCACCTGCAGCTGCACCTGCTCCCGCACCGGACGTGCTAGGCGGTGCTTCGTCTTTGGCTGAGCTCGACGCCCTCACGGTATCTGTCACACCGGCCCCCTTCAATATAAATGTATAATCTCCCGTTTTCGTTGCCTTTCAGATGTCTCACGTCGCAGACTTTTCTTTGCAGGCCGACGAAACCCCGTGCACCATATTGTACACCATCGGCGACCAGAAGGTGGACGTGGGGAAGGCAACGAAAATGGAGCCGAAGGAACCATTGTTCCACAGCCGGCCGATCCCCCCGAACGTCTTCAAGGTTTCCGTGGCCAGTGTCAAACCGGGCCACGAGAATTTGCCTCCTCCAGTACTACTGGGGGATGACGACGAGACACCACGGTGGCTTGGTGATTGTTGCAATGCTGGGTGGGTCCCGTTGTGGCCAAAGAGTCTGCTTCGTCTGGAGGTGGCCGGGAGCACACCCACGAGCACGCAGCCTCAGCAAGGTATGAACATCAACGCCCCACCTACCCAATTATCGTCGGGTGTCGGGTTGGGTGATAGCGGACGGGGTAAGGAGGAGGCTCCATTAGTCGCTGATGACGTCGCCATGGATGAGGATGAGGACGACGATGGCGCTGCTGAACAGTATGTCTATACTGGCGCCTCCTCAGGGTTTGAGCGTCATGAGTTGGTGCCTGAATTGCCGTCTCAACATATTATGGACGACCTTCCGGTAGTAAAGAAGTTTAGGAAGAGAGCGAGGAAAGGCAAAAAAGTTGTTTCTATGATCCAGCCGCCTCAGCAGCCTCGGCTTCAGGACCGTATAGATATCCCCGGTGCGGATAAATGGCATATCCCCGGTCAACCAATCGTACCTGCAACAGTGCTACGGGCCAGATTCGGCGATCTAAAGAGACTTCATGACGATGTGCTGCGGGTAGAGAAAGACCTCATCACCTCGAAAGATCTAGGATGCCCACTCTACGTGGTTAACGTTCCGCGGCAAATGTCGTACGTCGACAGCTTCCCCGCGGATAAGTTCTTCCTCCGATTCGATTACATATTCGACATGTTTCACGTGAAGAAGCTGGATTTTACGTTTGTCCGCCTTTATGCCTTGCACATGAACTACATCATCGGGGTTGAGCAGATATCGCATATCTGTGTCGCTGACCTGTACTGCATGCACGAGGGCTTCTTGGGAGTCTGCGCAAATCACTGTGAATACGCGAGGGATTACATCGTCAATTTCATGCTCGCCAATAAGGACAAGGAGGCGATTCTCGTGCCTTATCAACCCGTGTAAGTCATCCGCGCTGCTATCCTTCCTTCGATTTCAATCATTCATTTGCACGGTGGAGGCTAATTAATTTGAGGACTTATTTTGCGCAGCGGCGGGCGCGTCGTCCTCATCATCCTCTACCCCCGATTCTCCCACGCTCTTTACTTGGACTCGTCGAAGAACATTCACAAAAAGATTACACCCACATCAAGGATGTTCTCGACAGTGCTATGTTTTACTACCAAGCAAGGGGTGGAGAGGTCAGGGACAAGAAGAGAAGGGGCGGCAGGGTCGCCTTCGGCCATAAGACCGACTTCTGCTGCATCCAGCAACCAAACGATTCTCTTAATGATGGATTCTATGTCCTACACCACATGCTGGAGTACAGACGGGATCACCAGAACCTTCGCATGTCACCTAGATCCGGCGATGCCCATATTCTGCAATGGGCAAAGGACATAGGAGATATCGAGGTCATCGACTTCGAGCTGAGTTCTATAACATCCAGCGCGAACATGCCCAAATCATCATGAAGGAGGTCGTCGGAAAAACAGGGATGTTCTACGGAGAAGGACAAATGTCGCGGGAAGACGTCCGAACATGGATAGCCTCTCAACGTCTCGACCTGAAGCCTTTCACTAGGCTCGGGGACTATCTCCCTGACTTGGATGGATGGAACGACATGTTGGAGTGATTGTCGATATATGACAATGTGTCCGTTTAGTCCATACTTTCTGTATGACAAAACTTTGAGTTATGCACGGTGAAACTTTATTTGTGATGTAATTAAACCGTCCTCCTCCTCGACTAGCGAAAATCACTCTAGTTAGGGCATTTTGGGGTACGATGAACTTTGTTATTTATGCTTATGATATGTTGTTTTTATTTTTGCCAAGTCTGTCTCTTTATGTTGCTCAACTATATATGTTGCATATCATCGACTCATGTGATGATGCAGGTGCATAGATCATAGATGGCGAAGAAGTGCTATGCCAGGAGTATATATACGACAAGTGGCCGGAGAGTCAGGCCCTTCCGGTTTCCGAGCGACAGGCAGTAGTTAGTTTAGAGGTTCACGCTAATGCGAAAGAGGGATACGAACTCATGTTCTCAAAGTGATAGCTCTTCTCGCGTATATCATTGTTTAGATGGATGACGATGTATTTGCATATCATTCAAGACTTGTATCGCTATTTTCGAGATGATGATGAGAGACAACTTTGTGTTGGATGATGATTATGATGATGACATGATTTGATGAGACTAATTGTATGTATATGGTATGATTACATTTGTATGTGTATGATATGCTAAAGATTATTGTATAAAGCCTATTCAAATACAAAACAAATACAAAACAAATATGCAGGAAAAATACTAATAAATAAACTAGTAGTAGCGAGGGAGGAAATTTAGCAGTAGCGCCGCATTGTCAGTAGCGCGTCCCAGCAAACAGCACTGCAGATAATATCAGTAGCACCCTTTCCCAAAGAGCGCTACAGCTATTCATGTATAGCAGTAGTGTGGGACAACCGGCGCTACTACTATATGTTAGCTGTAGCGCCTTATTAGTAGCGCCGGTGCCCGCGCTACTGAGAGGCCCAACACCCTCGCTGCTAGTAGGCTTTTCCCTAGTAGTGCACCATTGTTTGGGCCTAGAGGGAGGCATTGGGAAGTAATAAGTAGATGATGGGTTGCTAGAGTGACAGAAGCTTAAACCCTAGTTTATGTGTTGCTTCGTAAGGGGATGATTTGGATCCATATGTTTCATGATATGGTTAGGTTTACCTTAATACTTGTGTTGTAGTTGCGGATGCTTGCAATGGGGGTTAATCATAAGTGGGATGCTTGTCCAAGTAAGGAGAGTACCCAAGAACCGGTCCACTGATAACCCACAAGTATAGGGGATCGCAACAGCTTTCGAGGGTAGAGTATTGAACCCAAATTTATTAATTCGACACAAGGGGAGCCATAGAATATTCTCAAGTATTAGCAGCTGAGTTGTCAATTCAACCACACCTGGAAACTTAGTATCTGCAGCAAAGTGTTTAGTAGCAAAATAATATGATAGTGATGGTAACGGTAACAAAAGAGTAACGAAAGCAAAGTAATGTTTTTGGTATTTTGTAGTGATTGTAACTCTAGAAACGGGAAAGTAAATAGGAGTAAACCAGTATATGGAAATATCATAGGCATCAGATCAGTAATGGATAATTATTTCGGATGCGGTTCATCAGTTAACAGTCATAACATAGGGTGACACAGAACTAGCTCCAGTTCATCAATGTAATGTAGGCATGTATTCCGAATATAGTCATACGTGCTTATGGAAAAGAACTTGCATGACATCTTTTGTCCTACCCTCCCGTGGCAGCGGGGTCCTAATGGAAACTAAGGGATATTAAGGCCTCCTTTTAATAGAGTACCAGAACAAAGCATTAGCACATAGTGAATACATGAACTCCTCAAACTACGGTCATCATCGGTAAGTATCCCGATTATTGTCACTTCGGGGTTAACGGATCATAACACATAATAGGTGACTATAGACATGCAAGATAGGATCAAGAACACTCATATATTGACGAAAACATAATAGGTTCAGATCTGAAATCATGGCACTCGGGCCCTAGTGACAAGCATTAAGCATAGCAAAGTCATAGCAACATCAATCTCAGAACATAGTGGATACTTGGGATCAAACCCTAACAAAACTAACTTGATTACATGATAAATCTCATCCAACCCGTCACCGTCCAGCAAGCCTACGATGGAATTACTCACGCACGATGGTGAGCATCATGAAATTGGTGATGGAGGATGGTTGATGATGACGACGGCGACGGATTCCCCACTCCGGAGCCCCGAACAGACTCCAGATCAGCCCTCCCGAGAGGTTTTAGGGCTTGGCGGGGGCTCCGTATCGTAAAACGCGATGATTTCTTCTCTCTGATTTTTTCCCCAAAAGAAGATATATATAGTTGGAGTTGGAGTCGGGAGGTCTCCAGGGGGCCCACGAGGTAGGGGGCGCGCCCCCCACCCTCGTGGACATGGTGTGGGCCCCCTAGTCTTCATCTTTGGCGAGGATTTTTTATTATTTATTGTAAGGTATTCCGTGGAGTTTCAGGTCATTCCGAGAACTTTTGTTTTGTGCACATAAAACAACATCATGGCAATTCTGCTGAAAACAGCGTCAGTCCAGGTTAGTTCCATTCAAATCATACAAGTTAGAGTCCAAAACAAGGGCAAAAGTGTTTGGAAAAGTAGATATGACGGAGACGTATCAACTCCCCCAAGCTTAAACCCTTGCTTTTCCTCAAGCAATTCAGTTGACAAACTGAAAGAAATAAAGAAAAACTTTTACAAACTCTGTTTTCTCTTGTTGTTGTAAATATGTCAAGCTAGCATTCAAGTTTTCAGCAAAGATTATAACTAACCACATTTGTAATAATTCTCAGATCTCATAATTACCCATATCAATAGCATAATCAACTAGCAAGCCATAATAATAAATCTCGGATGACAACACTTTCTCAAAATAATCATAATATGACATAACAAGATGGTATCTCGCCAACCCTTTCTGAGACCGCAAAACATAAATGCAGAGCACCTTTAAAGATCAAGGACTGACTATACATTGTAATTCATGGTAAAAGAGATCCAATCATAGTCACACCCAATATAAATTAATAGTTATGAATGCAAATGACAGCTGCGCTCTCCAGCTAGTGCTTTTAATAAGAGGATGATGACTCAACATAAAAGTAAATAGATAGGCCCTTCGCAGAGGCAAGCAGGGATTTGTAGAGGTGCCAGAGCTCGGTTTTGAAATAGAGATAATTAATATTTTGAGCGGTATACTTTCATTGTCAACATAACAACCAAGAGATGGTGATATCTTCCATGCTACACACATTATTGGCGGTTCCCAAACAGAATGGTAAAGTTTATACTCCCCCTCCACCAACAAACATCAATCCATGGCTTGGTCGAAACAACGAGTGCCTCCAACTATCAACAGTCCCAGGGGAGTTTTGTTTTGCAATTATTTTGATTTAGTTTGCATAGAGCATGGGACTGGGCATCCCGGTGACCAGCCATTTTCTCGTGAGTGAGGAGCGGAGTCCACTCCTCTTGAGAATAACCCGCCTAGTATGGAAGATACAGGCAGCCCTAGTTGATACATGAGCTATTTGAGGATACAAAACAGAATGATTATTTGAAGGTTTAGAGTTTGGAACATACAAATTTACTTGGAACGACAGGTAGATACCGCATATAGGATGGTATAGTGGACTCATCTGCAATAACTTTGGGGTTTAAGGGATTGGATGTACAAGCAGTATTCCCGCTTAGTACAGGTGAAGGCTAGCAAAAGACTGGGAAGCGACCAACTAGAGAGCGACAACAGCCATGTACATGCATTAAAATTAATAAACATTGGATGCAAGCATGAGTAGGATATAATCCACCATGAATATAAATATCGTGAAGGCTATGTTGATTTGTTTCAACTACATGCGTGAACATGTGCCAAGTCAAGTCACTTAAATCATTCAAAAGAGGATACTACCCCATCATACCACATCATAACCATCTCAATAGGATGTTGGCACGCAAGGTAAACCATTATAACTCATAGCTAATCAAGCATGGCACAAGCAACTATGATCTCTAATTGTCATTGCAAACATGTTTATTCATAACAAGCTGAATCGAGAATGATGAACTCATCATATTTACAAAAACAAAAGAGGTCAAGTTCATACCAGCTTTTCTCATCTCAGTCAGTCCATCATATATCATCATAATTGCCTTTCACTTGCACGACCGAACGATGTGAATAATAATAAGAGTGCACGTGCATTGGACTAAGCTAGAATCTGCGAGCATTCAATAAACAGGAGAAGACAAGGCAATATGGGCTCTTTTGTCAGATAAACAATAATGCATATAAGAGCCACTTCAACAATTTAATCATGGTCTTCTCCTACTGAGCCCCAAAGAAAAAAAAGAAAAAAAACTATTTGCACGGGAAAGCTCCCAACAAGCAAGAGAAGAAGGGGAAATATTTTTGGGTTTCCTTTTTAATTACTACTACAAGCATGGAAAGTAAATTAATTAAAAGCTATAACTATTTTTTTTGGTTTTTCTTAAGGTTTATTAAACACACAAGAAGAAAGCATAAAAAGGAAAATAAACTAGCATGGATGATACAATGAAAAAGTATGAACACCGACATGTAGCAATGAGTGTGTGAGCATAAATGCAATGTCAGTGGGAAATACGTACTCCCCCAAGCTTAGGCTTTTGGCCTAAGTTGGTCTATAGCCATGGCTGGCCTGGCCGATATCCATAGTAGAAGTTGGGGTCGTACTGAGATGCAGCGGCTATCGCCTCCTGAGCTGCAGTGTGGCGACGAGCGGCCTCTGCTCTCCTCTCGTACTCATCTGCCTCCTCTCTGGTAATAGTATATCCTCCTCTTGCCTGATAATCAAAGAAAGCAGGAGCAGGGAGAGTAATACAGACAGCATGGTGTCTGTCAAATATTAGTCGGTACTGGAGAGGTGATTCGTTCCTCTCGACAAAATGGTGGTGAACCATAGCATTAAAATCTAGATAGGCAGGAGGTAATTCAATATCATCTTCGCGTACATCTATACCAAGAAAATTAGCTACGCGGGTTGCATAAATTCCTCCAAAGAAATCTCCATTATATCTATTATGATGCAACCTACGAGCTACAATGTCTCCCATATGATAAGATTGGTCTCCTGACATAGCACTCCTGAGAATGCTAAGGTCAGGGACACACATGTGACATGCTTCATCCTTAGCATTTATGTACCTACCTATGAAGAGAGCAAAATAATGTATAGCAGGAAAGTGAATGCTCCCTATGGTAGCTTGCGTTATATCTCTAGATTCCCCTACAATTATACTAGCAAGAAAGTTTCTAAATTCAGATTTAGGGGGATCCCTAACACTACCCCATTGTGGAAGTTTGCAAGCAAAAGTGAAATCCTCTAAGTCCATGGTATAAGATTTATCATAAAGATCAAACAGGACAGTTGGAGAATTACGTCAAGTAGAAAATTCAAAACTCCTCACAAAGGAACTAGTGAGGTTATGATACTGACTCCACTTCTCTTCCTCGAAGCTCACAAGATCAGCGTTACGCAAATATGCGTTGAATTCTTCTTTTATTCCTGCTCGATCCATAAAATTTTCAGAAGGCCACTCACAAGGACGTACTGGAGCGTCTCTTGGTGGCTCTTCGTCAGCATCACGCATTGCAAGCTTGGGTCCTTGCTTCTTTGAAGAACCACCTTGGAACATTTTCCTAAAAATTTTCTTCCTCTGAAAAATTCTGAAATTTTTTAGTAACTTCGAAATAAAAGTAAACCAAACTCAATAATATTGATAGCAACTACTCCTACAAGTGCCTAGGGCCTATATCATGCATCAAAACTACTTTTGACCATATAAATTTGACATGCAAGTTCAAGAACAGGGTCACCTAAGTAGCAAAAATTTGCAATGAATAAAGCACTAGAACAAAAACTAATTGTACCAATGGAGGAGTCACATTCCAAGGAATAATCTCCCCAAGTAGTTTTGTGAGAGGTGCTTTGAGCAAGGAGATCGAAAATTACAGCAAAGAGAGCTAGAACTCGTGCTTGAGTTGGTTTTTCGTGTTTGTGGGAGGAAGAAGAAGAGGATGGGTGCAGGAATAAGTGGAGGAGGGCCAGCATGGGCCCACGAGGCAGGGGGTGTGCCCAGGGGGTAGGGCGCGCCCTCCACCCTCGTGACTAGGTGGCAGCTCCACCCGCGGTAATTTTTGCATCATAAATCCTCAAATATTCCCAAAAAAATCATATTAAATTGGCATGTCATTCTGAGGACTTTTATTTTCGGGATATTTTTATATTGCACGGATAAGTTAGGAAACACACAGAAAAATACTATTTTTACTTTATTTCAACTAAATAACAGAAAGTATAGAGAGGGTACAGAAGGTTGTGCTTCTAGTTTCATCCATCTCATGCTCATCAAAAGGAATCCACTAACAAGGTTGATCAAGTGTTGTTAACAAACTCATTTCGATTAACATAAAACCGGAGAAATTTCGAATAACACTATGTTACCTCAACGGGGATATGCACATCCCCAATAATAAGAATATCATATTTCTTCTTGACAGTAGGAATAGGAAATTCAAAACCTCCAAATATAATCGATGGAATTTTTCCGATTGAATTAATACTATGAAGTTGAGGTTGTTTCCTTGGAAAGTGTACCGTATGCTCATTACCATTAACATGAAAAGTGACATTGCCTTTGTTGCAATCAATAACAGCCCCTGCAGTATTAAGAAAAGGTCTTCCAAGGATAATAGACATACTATCATCCTCGGGAATATCAAGAATAACAAAGTCCGTTAGAATAGTAACGTTTGCAACCACAACAGGCACATCCTCACAAATACCAACAGGTATAGCAGTTGATTTATCAGCCATTTGCAAAGATATTTCAGTAGGTGTCAACTTATTGAAGTCAAGTCTACGATATAAAGAGAGAGGCATAACACTAACACCGGCTCCAAGATCACATAAAGCAGTTTTAACACAATTTCTTTTAATGGAGCATGGTATAGTAGGTACTCCGGGATCTCCAAGTTTCTTTGGTATTCCACCCTTAAAAGTATAATTAGCAAGCATGGTGGAAATTTCAGCTTCTGGTATCTTTCTTTTATTTGTAATAATATCTTTCATGTACTTAGCATAAGGATTGGTTTTAAGCATATCAGTTAATCGCATACGTAAGAAGATAGGTCTAATCATTTCAGCAAAGCGCTCAAAATCCTCATCATCCTTTTTCTTGGATGGTTTGGGAGGAAAAGGCATGGGTTTCTGAACCCAAGGTTCTCTTTCTTTACCATGTTTTCTAGCAACAAAGTCTCTCTTAGCATAACGTTGATTCTTTGATTGTGGGTTATCAAGATCAACAGCAGGTTCAATTTCTACATCATTATCATTACTAGGTTGAGCATCATCATGGACATTATTATTAACATTATCAGTAGTTTCAGGTTCATTGCCAGATTGTGTTTCAGCATCAGAAATAGAAATATCATTTGGATTATCAGGTGGTTCAACAATAGGTTCACTAGAAGTTTTCACAGTTCTATCATCTTCCTTTTTCTTCTTTTTAGAAGAACTAGCTGCATCAATTTTATTTCTCTGAGAATCTTGCTCAATTCTCTTAGGGTGGCCTTCAGGGTACAAAGGTTCCTGAGTCATTCTACCAGTTCTAGTAGCCACTTTAACAACATAATCATTTTTCTTACTATTCATTTCATCAAGCAATTCTTTTTGAGCCTTAAGTACTTGTTCTACTTGAGTGGTAACCATAGAAGCATGTTTGCTAACAAGTTTAAGTTCACCTCTAATATTAGCCATATAATCACCCAAGTATTTAATCATATCAGCATCTTGTTTTAATTGTCTACCAAAATAAGCATTGAAGTCTTCTTGCTTAAACATAAAACTATCAAACTCATCCAAACACTGACTAACAATTTTAGTAGGAGGGATTTCAGCTTTATCATATCTATAGAGAGCATTTACCTTTACTACCTATGTCGGGTTATCGAGGTCTGGATGTTCTTCAATAAATAAAGGATTAAGATCATATGTTTCTTAAATAGCTGGTAAACTAAGACCATGTATTTCTTCAATAGGAGGTAAATTCTTAACATCTTCAGCTTTAATACCTTTTCTTTCATAGATTTCTTTGCCTCTTGCATATCTTCGGGACTGAGAAATAGAACACCTCTCTTCTTCGGAGTTGGTTTAGGAATAGGCTCATTAATTGGAGCAGGAGCTGGCTCAGGAGGTGCCCAATTATTTTCATTTGTCAACATATTGTTCAATAAGATTTCAGCTTCATCCGGTGTTCTTTCCCTGAAAAGAGAACCAGCACAACTATCCAGGTAATCTCTAGAAGCATCGGTTAGTCCATTATAAAAGATATCAAGTATTTCATTTTTCTTAAGAGGATGATCAGGCAAAGCATTAAGTAACTTGAGAAGCCTCCCCCAAGCTTGTGGGAGACTCTCTTCTTTAATTTGCACAAAGTTGTATATTTCCTTTAAAGCAGCTTGCTTCTTATGAGCAGGGCAATATTTAGCAAAGAAGTAATAAATCATATCCTGGGGACTACGCACACAACCAGGATCAAGAAAATTAAACCATATCTTAGCATCACCCTTTAATGAGAACAGGAATATTTTGAGGATATAAAAGTAGTGAGATCTCTCATCATTAGTGAACAGGGTGGCTATATCATTTAATTTAGTAAGATGTGCCACAACAGTTTCAGATTCATAACCATGAAAAGGATCAGATTCAACCAAAGTAATTATATCAGGATCAACAGAGAATTCATAATCCTTATCGGTAACACAGATTGGTGAAGTAGCAAAAGCAGGGTCAGGTTTCATCCTAGCATTTAGAGATTGCTTATTCCATTTAGCTAATAACCTTTTGAGTTCATATCTATCTTTGCAAGCTAAAATAGCAAAAGAAGCTTCTTGATCAAATAAATAACCCTCAGGAATAACAAGTGATTCTCCATCATCACTTTCATCATCATAATCAGATTCCATATTTTCAATTTCTCTAGCCCTAGCAAGTTGTTCATCGAGAAAATCACTAAGTGGCATAGTAGTATCAGGCATAGAGGTAGTTTCATCATAAGTTTCATGCATAGCAGAAGTGGCATCATCAATAACATGCGACATATCAGAACGAATAGCAGAAGCAGGTGTAGGTGTCGAAAATTTACTCATAACAGAAGGTGAATCAAGTGCAGAGCTAGATGACAGTTCCTTACCTCCCCTCGTAGTTGAGGGATAGATCTTGGTTTTTGGATCTCTCAAGTTCTTCATAGTGTCCAGCAGATATAAATCCCAAGTGACTCAAAGAATAGAGCTATGCTCCCCGGCAACGGCGCCAGAAATTAGTCTTGATAACCCACAAGTATAGGGGATCGCAACAGCTTTCGAGGGTAGAGTATTCAACCCAAATTTATTGATTCGACACAAGGGGAGCCAAAGAATATTCTCAAGTATTAGCAGCTGAGTTGTCAATTCAACCACACCTGGAAACTTAGTATCTACAGCAAAGTGTTTAGTAGCAAAATAATATGATAGTGATGGTAATGGTAACAAAAGACTAACGAAAGCAAAGTAATGTTTTTGGTATTTTGTAGTGATTGTAACAATAGCAACGAGAAAGTAAATAAGAGTAAACCAGTATATGGAAAGCTCGTAGGCATCGGATCATTAATGGATAATTATGCCGGATGCGGTTCATCATGTAACAGTCATAACATAGGGTGACACAGAACTAGCTCCAGTTCATCAATGGAATGCAGGCATGTATTCCGAATATAGTCATACGTGCTTATGGAAAAGAACTTGCATGACATCTTTTGTCCTACCCTCCTGTGGCAGCGGGGTCCTAATGGAAACTAAGGGATATTAAGGCCTCCTTTTAATAGAGTACCGGAACAAAGCATTATCACACAGTGAATACATGAACTCCTCAAACTACGGTCATCACCGGTAAGTATCCCGATTATTGTCACTTCGGGGTTAACGGATCATAACACATAATAGGTGACTATAGACTTGCCAGATAGGATCAAGAACACTCATATATTGATGAAAACATAATAGGTTCAGATCTGAAATCATGGCACTCGGGCCCTAGTGACAAGCATTAAGCATAGCAAAGTCATAGCAACATCAATCTCAGAACATAGTGGATACTAGGGATCAAACCCTAACAAAACTAACTTGATTACATGATAAATCTCATCCAACCCATCGCCGTCCAGCAAGCCTACGATGGAATTACTCACGCACGGCGGTGAGCATCATGAAATTGGTGATGGAGGATGGTTGACGATGAGGACGGCGACGGATTCCCCTCTCCGGAGCCCCGAACGGACTCCAGATCAGCCCTCCCTAGAGGTTTTAGGGCTTGGCGGCGGCTCCATATCGTAAAAAGCGATGATTTCTTCTCTCTGTTTTTTCTCCCAGAAAGCATATCGGGAGGTCTCTAGGGGGCCCATGAGGTAGGGGGGCGCGCCCTAGGGGGGGGGGCGTGCCCCCCACCATCGTGGACAGGGTGTGGGCCCCATGGTCTTCTTCTTTGGCGAGGATTTTTTATTATTTATTGTAAGGTATTCCGTGGAGTTTCGGGTCATTCCGAGAACTTTTGTTTTTTGCACAAAAAACAATATCATAGCAATTCTGCTGAAAACAGCGTCAGTCCGATTTAGTTCCATTCAAATCATACAAGTTAGAGTCCAAAACAAGGGCAAAAGTGTTTGGAAAAGTAGATACGACGGAGACGTATCATCCACCCACATACCAAATTATCAAAGTACCGAACGCGAATCATATGAACATGATGAAAACTAGCTTGACGATAATTCCCATGTGTCCTCGGGAGCGCTTTCCTTCATATAAGAGGTTGTCCAGGCTTGTCCTTTGCTACAAAAAGGATTGGGCCATCTTGCTGCACCTTATTTACTTTTATTACTTGCTACTCGTTACAAATTACCTTATCACAAAACTATATGTTACCGATAATTTCAGTGCTTGCAGAGAATACCTTACTGAAAACTGCTTATCATTTCCTTCTGCTCCTCATTGGGTTCGACACTCTTACTTATTGAAAAGGCTACGATAGATCCCCTAGACTTGTGGGTCATCGGAGGGTCCCTCCATTCGACCACGTCAACGAACCAGAAAAGTCCGACTGTTTCCTTCTCGAGTGTCTTTTGTTCTGACATGTAATTACTTTTGAAACCGAGATATCCGGTTGACTCTGTGTCGGTGTCAAAACGGCGGATCTGTTGGGTTTCGTAGTAATTTCAAAAAATTTCCTACGCAACGCAAGATCATGGTGATGCATAGCAACGAGAGGGGAGAGTATGATCTACGTACCTTGGAGATCGACAACGGAAGCGTTTGGTTGATGTAGTCGTACGTCTCCACGGTCCGACCGATCAAGCACCGAAACTACGGCACCTCCGAGTTCTAGCACACGTTCAGCTCGATGACGATCCCCGGACTCCGATCCAGCAAAGTGTCGGGGAAGAGTTCCGTCAGCACGACGGCGTGGTGACGATCTTGATGTACTACTGCAGCAGGGCTTCGCCTAAACTCCGCTACAATATTATCGAGGACTATGGTGGAAGGGGGCACCGCACACGGCTAAGAATATGATCACGTGGATCAACTTGTGTGTTTCTGGGGTGCCCCTGCCTCCGTATATAAAGGACTAAGGGAGGGGGTGCGGCCGGCCATGGAGAGGCGCGCCAGGAGAGTCCTACTCCTAGAGGGAGTAGGATTCCCCCCCAATCCTAGTTGGAATAGGATTCGCGGAGGGGGGAAAGGAGAGAGAGGGGCCAGCCCCCTCTCCTTGTCCAATTCGGACCAAGGGAGGGGAGGGGCGCGCGGCCCATGTGGCTGCCTCTTCTCTTTTCCACTAAGGCCCAATAAGGCCCATTAGCTCCCGGGGGGTTCCGGTAACCTCCCGGTACTCCGGTAAAATCCCGATTTCACCCGGAACACTTCCGATATCCAAACATAGGCTTCCAATATATCAATCTTTATGTCTCGACCATTTCGAGACTCCTCGTCATGTCCGTGATCACATCCGGGACTCCGAACAACCTTCGGTACATCAAAATGCATAAACTCATAATGTAACTGTCATCGTAACCTTAAGCGTGCGGACCCTACGGGTTCGAGAACAATGTAGACATGACCGAGACACGTCTCCGGTCAATAACCAATAGCGGGACCTGGATGCCCATATTGGCTCCTACATATTCTACGAAGATCTTTATCGGTCAGACCGCATAACAACATACGTTGTTCCCTTTGTCATCGGTATGTTACTTGCCCAAGATTCGATCGTCGGTATCTTAACCTAGTTCAATCTCGTTACCGGCAAGTCTCTTTACTCGTTCCGTAATACATCATCTCACAACTAACTCATTAGTTGCAATGCTTGCAAGGCTTATGTGATGTGCATTACCGAGAGGGCCCAGAGATACCTCTCCGACAATCGGAGTGACAAATCCTAATCTCGAAATACGCCAAACCAACATGTACCTTTGGAGACACCTGTAGATGCCTTTATAATCACCCAGTTACGTTGTGACGTTTGGTAGCACACAAAGTGTTCCTCCGGTAAACGGGAGTTGCATAATCTCATAGTCATATGAACATGTATAAGTTATGAAGAAATCAATAGCAACAACCTAAACGATCAAGTGCTAAGCTAACGGAATGGTCATGTCAATCACATCATTCTCCTAATGATGTGATCCCGTTAATCAAATAACAACTCATTGTTCATGGTTAGGAAACATAACCATCTTCGATTAACGAGCTAGTCAAGTAGAGGCATACTAGTGACACTTTGTTGTCTATGTATTCACACATGTATTATGTTTCCGGTTAATACAATTCTAGCATGAATAATAAACATTTATCATGATATAAGGAAATAAATAATAACTTTATTATTGCCTCTAGGGCATATTTCCTTCAGTCTCCCACTTGCACTAGAGTCAATAATCTAGTTCACATCGCCATGTGATTCAACAGCAATAGTTCACATCACCATGTGATTAACACCCATAGTTCACATCGATATGTGATCAACACCCAAAAGGGTTTACTAGAGTCAGTAATCTAGTTCACATCGCTATGTGATTAACACCCAAAGAGTACTAAGGTGTGATCATGTTTTGCTTGTGAGATAATTTTAGTCAACGGGTCTGCACATTCAGATCCGTAAGTATTTTTGCGAATTTCTATGTCAACAATGCTCTGCACGGAGCTACTCTAGCTTATTGCTCCCACTTTCAATATGTATCTAGATCGAGACTTAGAGTCATCCAGATCTGTGTCAAAACTTGCATCGACGTAACTTTTTACGACGAACCTTTTTGTCACCTCCATAATTGAGAAATATTTCCTTATTCCACTAAGGATAATTTTGACCGCTGTCCAGTGATCTACTCTTAGATCACTATTGTACTCCCTTGCTTAACACAGTGTAGGGTATACAATAGATCTGGTACACAGCATGGCATACTTTATAGAACCTATGGCTGAGGCATAGGGAATGACTTTCATTCTATTTCTATCTTCTGCCGTGGTCGGGCTTTGAGTCTTACTCAATTTCACACCTTGCAACACAGGCAAGAACTCTTTCTTTGACTGTTCCATTTTGAACTACTTCAAAATCTTGTCAAGGTATGTACTCATTGAAAAAACTTATCAAGCGTCTTGATCTATCTCTATAGATCTTGATGCTCAATATGTAAGCAGCTTTACCGAGGTCTTTCTTTGAAAAACTCCTTTCAAATATCCTTTATGCTTTGCAGAATAATTCTACATTATTTCCGATCAACAATATGTCTCACATATACTTATCAGAAATGTTGTAGTGCTCCCACTCACTTTCTTGTAAATACAGGCTTCACCGCAAGTCTGTATAAAACTATATGCTTTGATCAACTTATCAAAGCGTATATTCCAACTCCGAGATGCTTGCACCAGTCCATAGATGGATCGCTGGAGCTTGCATATTTTGTTAACACCTTTAGGATTGACAAAACCTTCTGGTTGCATCATATACAACTCTTCTTTAAATAAATCCATTAAGGAATGCAGTTTTGTTTATCCATTTGCCAGATTTCATAAAATGCGGCAATTGCTAACATGATTCGGACAGACTTAAGCATATACGAGTGAGAAAATCTCATCGTAGTCAACACCTTGAACTTGTCGAAAACCTTTTGCGACAATTCTAGCTTTGTAGATAGTAACACTACTATCAGCGTCCGTCTTCCTCTTGAAGATCCATTTATTTTCTATGGCTTGCCGATCATCGGGCAAATCCATCAAAGTCCATACTTTGTTCTCATACATGGATCATATCTCAGATTTCATGGCCTCAAACCATTTCGCGGAATCTGGGCTCATCATCGCTTCCTCATAGTTCGCAAGTTCGTCATGGTCTAGTAACATGACTTCCAGAACAGGATTACCGTACCACTCTGGTGCGGATCTCACTCTGGTTTACCTATGAGATTTGGTAGTAACTTGATCTGAAGTTACATGATCATCATCATTAGCTTCCTCACTAATTGGTGTAGTGTCACAGAACAGTTTCTGTGATGAACTACTTTCCAATAAGGGAGCAGGTACAGTTACCTCATCAAGTTCTACTTTCCTCCCACTCACTTCTTTCGAGAGAAACTCCTTCTCTAGAAAGGAATCCGAATTTAGCAACAAAATCTTGCCTTCGGATCTGTGATAGAAGGTGTACCCAACAGTCTCCTTTGGGTATCCTATGAAGACACATTTCTCCGATTTGGGTTTGAGCTTATCAGGTTGAAACTTTTTCACATAAGCATTGCAACCTCAAACTTTAAGAAACGACAGCTTAGGTTTCTTGCCAAACCATAGTTCATACGGTGTCGTCTCAACGGATTTAGATGGTGCCCTATTTAACGTGAATGCAGCTGTCTCTAATGCATAACCCCAAAACGATAGTGGTAGATCGGTAAGAGACATCATAGATCGCACCATATCTAATAAAGTACGGTTATGACGTTCGGACACACCATTACATTGTGGTGTTCCAGGTGGCGTGAGTAGTGAAACTATTTCACATTGTTTTTAACTGAAGGCCAAACTCGTAACTCAAATACTCTTCTCTACGATCAGATCGTAGAAACTTTATTTTCTTGTTACGATGATTTTTCACTTCACTCTGAAATTCTTTGAACTTTTCAAATGTTTCAGACTTATGTTTCATCAAGTAGATATACTCATATCTGCTCAAATCATCTGTGAAGATCAGAAAATAATGATACCTGTCGCGAGCCTCAATATTCATCGGACCACATACATCAGTATGTATGATTTCCAACAAATCTGTTGCTCGCTCCATTGTTCCGAAGACGGAGTCTTAGTCATCTTTCCCATGAGGCATGGTTCGCAAGCATCAACTGATTCATAATCAAGTGATTCCAAAAGCCCATCAGCATGGAGTTTCTTCATGCGCTTTACACCAATATGACCTAAACGGCAGTGCCACAATAAGTTGCACTATCATTATTAACTTTGCATCTTTTGGTTTCAATATTATGATTATGTGTATCACTACGATCGAGATCCAACAAACTATTTTCATTGGGTGTGTAACCATATAAGGTTTTATTCATGTAAACAGAACAACAAATTTATTCTCTTACTTAAATGAATAACCGTATTACAATAAACATGATCAAATCATATTCATGCTGAACGCAAACACCAAATAACACTTATTTAGGTTCAACACTAATCCCGAAATTATAGGGAGTGTGCGATGATGATCATATCAATCTTGGAACCACTTCCAACACACATCGTCACTTCACCCTTAACTAGTCTCTGTTTATTCTGCAACTCCCGTTTCGAGTTACTAATCTTAGCAACTGAACTAGTATCAAATACTGAGGGGTTGCTATAAACACTAGTAAAGTACACATCAATAACATGTATATCAAATATACTTATGTTCACTTTGCCATCCTTCTTATCCGCCAATCACTTGGGGTAGTTCCGCTTCCTAGTGACCAGTCCCTTTGCAGTAGAAGCACTTAGTCTCAGGCTTAGGACCAGACTTGGGCTTCTTCACTTGAGCAGCAACTTGCTTGCCGTTCTTCTTGAAGTTCCCCTTCTTCCCTTTGCCCTTTTCTTGAAACTAGTGGTCTTGTTAACCATCAACACTTGATGTTTTTCTTGATTTCTACCTTCCGTCGATTTCAGCATCACGAAGAGCTTGGGAATTATTTTTGTCATCCCTTGCATATTATAGTTCATCACGAAGTTCTACTAACTTGGTGATGGTGACTAGAGAATTCTGTCAATCACTATCTTATCTGGAAGATTAACTCCCACTTGATTCAAGCGATTGTAGTACTAGACAATCTGAGCACATGCTCACTAGTTGAGCGATTCTCCTCCATCTTTTAGCTATAGAACTTGTTGGAGACTTCATATCTCTCAACTCGGGTATTTGCTTGAAATATTAACTTCAACTCCTGGAACATCTCATATGCTCCATGACGTTCAAAACGTCTTTGAAAGTCCCGATTCTAAGCCATTAAGCATGGTGCACTAAACTATCAAGTAGTCATCATATTGAGCTAGCCAAACGTTCATAACGTCTGCATCTGCTCCTGCAATAGGTCTGTCACCTAGCGGTGCATCAAGGACATAATTCTTCTGTGCAGCAATGAGGATAAACCTCAGATTACGGATCCAATCCGCATCATTGCTACTAACATCTTTCAACACAATTTTCTCTAGGAACATATCAAAATAAACACAGGGAAGCAACAACGCGAGCTATTGATCTACAACATAATTTGCAAAATACTACCAGGACTAAGTTCATGATAAATTTAAGTTCAATTAATCATATTACTTAAGAACTCCCACTTAGATAGACATCCCTCTAATCCTCTAAGTGATCACGTGATCCAAATCAACTAAACCATGTCCGATCATCACGTGAGATGGATTAGTTTCAATGGTGAACATCACTATGTTGATCATATCTACTATATGATTCACGCTCGACCTTTCGGTCTTCGTGTTCCGAGGCCATATATGTATATGCTTGGCTCGTCAAGTATAACCTGAGTATTCCGCGTGTGCAACTATTTTGCACCCGTTGTATTTGAACGTAGAGCCTATCACACCCGATCATCACGTGGTGCCTCAGCACGAAGAACTTTCGCAATGGTGCATACTCAGGGAGAACACTTCTTGATAATTAGTGAGAGATCATCTTATAATGCTACCGTCAATCAGAGCAAGATAAGATGCATAAAAGGATAAACATCACATGCAATCAATATAAGTGATATGATATGGCCATCATCATCTTGTGCTTGTGATCTCCATCTCCGAAGCATCATCGTGATCACCATCGTTACCGGCGCGACACCTTGATCTCCATCGTAGCATCGTTGTCGTCTCGCCAAGCTTGTGCTTCACGACTATCGCTACCGTTTAGTGATAAAGTAAAGCATTACATCGCGATTGCATTGCATACAATAAAACGACAACCATATGGCTCCTGCCAGTTGCCGATAACTCTGTTACAAAACATGATCATCTCATACAATAAAAATCAGCATCATGTCTTGACCATATCACATCACAACATGCCCTGCAAAAACAAGTTAGACGTTCTCTACTTTGTTGTTGCAAGTTTTACGTGGCTGCTATGGGCTTAAGTAAGAACCAATCTCACCTACGCATCAAAACCACAACGATAGTTTGTCAATTTGACTCCGTTTTAACCTTCGCAAGGACCGGGCGTAGCCACACTCGGTTCAACTAAAGTTGGAGAGACTGTCGCCCGCAAGCCACCTATGTCCAAAGCACGTCGGGGGAACCGGTCTCGCGTAAGCGTACGCGTAATGTCGGAACATAGTGGATACTAGGGATCAAAACCTAACAAAACTAACTTGATTACATGATAAATCTCATCCAACCCATCACCGTCCAGCAAGCCTACGATGGAATTACTCACGCACGGCGGTGAGCATCATGAAATTGGTGATGGAGGATGGTTGACGATGAGGAGGCGACGGATTCCCCTCTCCGGAGCCCCGAACGGACTCCAGATCAGCCCTCCCTAGAGGTTTTAGGGCTTGGCGGCGGCTCCGTATCGTAAAACGCGATGATTTCTTCTCTCTGTTTTTTCTCCCCGAAAGCATATATATAGAGTTGGAGTTGGAGTCGGGAGGTCTCTAGGGGGCCCATGAGGTAGGGGGGCGCGCCCTAGGGGGGGGGGGCGTGCCCCCCACCCTCGTGGACAGGGTGTGGGCCCCTTGGTCTTCATCTTTGGCGAGGATTTTTTATTATTTATTGTAAGGTATTCCGTGGAGTTTCGGGTCATTCCGAGAACTTTTATTTTTTGCACATAAAACAATATCATAGCAATTCTGCTGAAAACAGCGTCAGTCCGAGTTAGTTCCATTCAAATCATAAAAGTTAGAGTCCAAAACAAGGTCAAAAGTGTTTGGAAAAGTAGATACGACGGAGACGTATCATCCACCCACATACCAAATTATCAAAGTACCGAACGCGAATCATATGAACGTGATGAAAACTAGCTTGACGATAATTCCCATGTGTCCTCGGGAGCGCTTTCCTTCATATAAGAGGTTGTCCAGGCTTGTCCTTTGCTACAAAAAGGATTGGGCCATCTTGCTGCACCTTATTTACTTTTATTACTTGCTACTCGTTACAAATTACCTTATCACAAAACTATATGTTACCGATAATTTCAGTGCTTGCAGAGAATACCTTACTGAAAACTGCTTATCATTTCCTTCTGCTCCTCATTGGGTTCGACACTCTTACTTATCGAAAAGGCTACGATAGATCCCCTAGACTTGTGGGTCATCGGAGGGTCCCTCCATTCGACCACGTCAATGAACCAGAACAGGTCCGACTGTTTCCTTCCGAGTGTCTTTTTGTTCTGACATGTAATTACTTTTGAAACCGAATGATATCCGGTTGACTCTGTGTCGGTGTCAAAACCGGCGGATCTGTTGGGTTTCGTAGTAATTTCAAAAAATTTCCTACGCACACGCAAGATCATGGTGATGCATAGCAACGAGAGGGGAGAGTATGATCTACGTACCCTTGTAGATGGACAACGGAAGCGTTTGGTTGATGTAGTCGTACGTCTTCACGGCCCGACCGATCAAGCACCGAAACTACGGCACCTCCGAGTTCTAGCACACGTTCAGCTCGATGACGATTCCCGGACTCCGATCCAGCAAAGTGTCGGGGAAGAGTTCCGTCAGCACGACGGCGTGGTGACGATCTTGATGTACTACCGCAGCAGGGCTTCGCCTAAACTCCATTACAATATTATCGAGGACTATGGTGGAAGGGGGCACCGCACACGGCTAAGGAATAGATCACGTGGATCAACTTGTGTGTTTCTGGGGTGCCCCTGCCTCCGTATATAAAGGACTAGAGGGGGGAGGCTGGCCGGCCAAGGAGGGCGCGCGAGGAGAGTCCTACTCCCTCTGGGAGTAGGATTCCCCCCCCCCCCAATCCTAGTTGGAATAGGATTCGCGGAGGAGGGAAAAGAGAGAGAGGGGCCGGCCCCCTCTCCTTGTCCAATTCGGACCAAGGGAGGGGAGGGGCGCGCGGCCCATGTAGGGCTGCCTCTTCTCTTTTCCACTAAGGCCCAATAAGGCCCATCTAGCTCCCCGGGGGGTTCCGGTAACCTCCCGGTACTCCGGTAAAATCCCGATTTCACCCGGAACACTTCCGATATCCAAACATAGGCTTCCAATATATCAATCTTTATGTCTCAACCATTTCGAGACTCCTCGTTATGTCCGTGATCACATCCGGGACTCCGAACAACCTTCGGTACATCAAAATGCATAAACTCATAATGTAACTGTCATCGTAACCTTAAGCGTGCGACCCTACGGGTTCGAGAACAATGTAGACATGACCGAGACACGTCTCCGGTCAATAACCAATAGCGGGACCTGGATGCCCATATTGGCTCCTACATATTCTACGAAGATCTTTATCGGTCAGACCGCATAACAACATACGTTGTTCCCTTTGTCATCGGTATGTTACTTGCCCGAGATTCGATCGTCGGTATCTTAATACCTAGTTCAATCTTGTTACCGGCAAGTCTCTTTACTCGTTCCGTAATACATCATCTCACAACTAACTCATTAGTTGCAATGCTTGCAAGGCTTATGTGATGTGCATTACCGAGAGGGCCCAGAGATACCTCTCCGATAATCGGAGTAACAAAACCTAATCTCGAAATACGCCAACCCAACATGTACCTTTGGAGACACCTGTAGTACTCCTTTATAATCACCCAGTTACGTTGTGACGTTTGGTAGCACCCAAAGTGTTCCTCCGGTAAACGGGAGTTGCATAATCTCATAGTTATAGGAACATGTATAAGTCATGAAGAAAGCAATAGCAACATACTAAACGATCGGGTGCTAAGCTAATGGAATGGGTCATGTCAATCACATCATTCTCCTAATGATGTGATCCCGTTAATCAAATAACAACTCTTTTGTTTATGGTTAGGAAACATAACCATCTTTGATTAACGAGCTAGTCAAGTAGAGGCGTACTAGTGACACTTTGTTTGTCTATGTATTCACACAAGTATTATGTTTCCGGTTAATACAATTCGAGCATGAATAATAAACATCTATCATGATATAAGGAAATAAATAATAACTTTATTATTGCCTCTAGGGCATATTTCCTTCAGGATCTCGGGTAGGGGGTCCCGAACTGTGCGTCTAAGGCGGATGGTAACAGGAGGCAGGGGACACGATGTTTTACCCAGGTTCGGACCCTCTTGATGGAGGTAAAACCCTACGTCCTGCTTGATTTTATATTGATGATATGAGTATTACAAGAGTTGATCTACCACGAGATCGTAGAGGCTAAACCCTAGAAGCTAGCCTATGCTATGATTGTTGTTGTATATGATCTATCGACTAGCCTGGCCTCGGTTTATGTAATGCACCAGAGGCCTAGGATAACAAGAGTCCTAGCTGAATACGCCGGTGGGGAGGAGTCCTTGTCTTGATCGCCAAGTCTTGTGGAATCTTCCTTGTATGCGGCAGCTGTCCGAACTGGCCCATGAGTATACGTCCATGGGGGTCCTCGGCCCAATCTAACAGATCGGGAGATGACGTGGTGAGTACCCACTAGTGCAGGACACCGTCAGTAGCCCCCTGAACCGGTCTTCAAGTTAGGGACGCTCCTAGATTCTTCCGAACCGTTCTTCATCTTCGGTCGTCGGTCTTGAAAACTGGTTCAGCAAATCTTCTCATCTTCGATCTTGAGGATCGCCGAAATGCATTATATGAGTTTACACGTCGGGTATCCAAGGAGCCCCTTTAAGTTTCCAGCCTTTATCAATGCCTTGTTATTTTTATGCCACGCCTCGGGTTTGAAGTTGTTCCCGGGCGGCAGCTTCCTCTTGTGTCCGAGCTCCAACGCCGGACTGCATTCGAGGTATCTTTTGCGGTCGAGCACCAACGTCGGACCGCTTCCCAGCTCTAACGCCGGAATGTATCCGAGCTCCAACGCCGGACTATGTATCTGAGGTGTCGTAAATCACCTTGGTTCAAAGAAGTTTGAAGGAGTTTAGCCAAGCTTAAGGCCGGAAATGCCCTCTATGGAGCCAGCCACTAGCGCTCGAGCTTTATGCCGGACTGCTTCTGAGGTGCTGCACCACCCCGAATGTGGGCCGATATTTGTCAATATTTTTGATTGGTGCAATTTATTCTCTGCCGAGATATATAGCCAGTATCCCTCAAGGTGGGTATCGGTCTAAAACCCGAGATGCACATGAAGGATGACATAAGACCGCTGATCCCAGTATCCGCTGAGACTCAGGTTGATTTGCAAAATCGGTCCGAGGATCAAGTCCTAGCTCGGCAGAATACTTCGGGACACAAAAAGCGGCGTGCTCAGTCCTGAGACTCAGGTTGGGTGCGGCCGACCAACCTGAGGATCAAAATCTCCTCGGAAACTGTATTACACTTAAAATTTTCTGCATTGGACAGGCAATGCAGTAGCCCCCGAGACATTGGTCGGGTGGCAACACCAGATTAGGGGATCGATGTGCCCTTTTAATATTTGTAAATAATAAGCCCAAAGCCCAGTAGCCCCCGAGCCTTAATGCGGGCACAGGTGGCCGAATTAAGGATTGATATCCATAGTAAAATCACAAATTATGTGTAATGACTCTATGTATCCAAGTACTTTACGTCATTAATGCTCGGATCCGCATTGTACCAAACTTTGTTGACCAACCATCGGCTTCCACCTCCTCGGCCAATAGCCGAGGAGTGTTTGTCCTACTTTATAAAGCCTTTATGAGGGCAAAGATTTACAACAAACAAGGCAATCTGGCCATACAGTTTTATAAACAAAGGTATGCAGAGAGATATGTTATATTACTGTTTAACAGAAGAAACGTCTTCCAAAGAAAATAGTCCCGCTATCGGTTCCTTTCTTTGGGTTGTCATGCTAAGCATGATCATGAAACCTCAGCTCCAATGTAAGAGCAAAATATCGAGGATTTAGTTTGGGAGGTCAATTAATAGCCCCCGGTAGTGTTCGGCGACAGTCGAGGTCAAGCCGTAAACACTTCGGCCATTGTTATGAATGGCCCGTAATTTAACACCGTCATCGGATCGCTGACCAGTTTGTGCTTATTGTGACAGTCAGTTTTCGGCTTTCTCCACTGAGGTGCTTAACCATGTGAGCTGGAAGCACAATCGCAGTGGTTCTCCCTTTGCACACCTAGCTGAACAAAGCGGAACGTAGGAGGCAAGCGTAGGAGCCGGGCAACCCAACTATTGACCGAAGACACAATTTGAAACCGATGCATATATAGCAATATCCGAGAATGTTTTTGCCGAATCTCTAAAGGTGTCCGGCGTTGCACTGCTAGACTTGTGCTGAAAACACACAAAAAGTTCCATAAGCTTGGAAAACCAAAAAAACGTCAGTAAAAACTTGACGTCCGAACAAGATCAAGTGTTCGGTGCGAATCCGAAAATTGGCCATAGCAAAAGAAGTGCTTCTGTCGTGCTTTAACATGATACATCCTATCTCAAGACTTCAAGCGGGTCAGCCTACGGCTTCAACCTCCTATCCCAAGGGCGGAGTACTTCTCATTAGTCCAGTTTAGCAAACTAAACTCTAGCGGCTTTGAGAGAGAAATTAGGCTCCCCGGCTAGTGACCACACGCTCGTGTCGAAAAAAGGAGTGATAGATAATAATAATAATAATAATAATAATAATAATAATAATAAAACTTTGCAACGACTAAGAAGAAGAACACTTATCATAAAATGGCTCATATAAATTTAAGAGCCCCCAAGTGACTTGGGTAAAAGAATGATTGCATGTACCGAAGTATTTATATCATATCTATGTTCAACCGAACTTTAAACGCGTCTTAACCAACCATCGGCTTCTCCCTCTTTGGTCAAGGACCGAAAAGTGTTATGTACTCCATCTACCGAGAATGTCAACGGTGTTTCCAATAACCAGGCAATCGGGCCATAAGGCTGTAACAGACAATCTGCGCTCAGGGAACTTATGATATATTACCGCGAAGTGTAAGAAGCATCTTCGAAGAAAATAGTACCCCCACCGATACCTTTCTTCGGTGCTTATTGTTATTATGAGACTTGTGCAATAGATTTTTTGTACTGATGAGTTCCGTTGTGTGCCGACCATCATTGAAAACTATAAGAGCACTAGCTTTCAGCTTCACCCAGTCTGAGGTCCGGCTCGGATGACCCGATCGTGACAATCGCAGAGGTGCTCCCTTTACTCCCTAGCCGAACAATCGAGAACGTAGGGGTAAACACAGGAGCGAGGCAACCCAGCTTGCAAATCGCTTAAGTCAATATGGTGCATATTGTGACGTAATACACGAACAAGGAATGAAGCCGTACAAGTATAATCATTTGCAAGAGGAAAAGCTTCATGAAGGAAGCCCCCAAATGAATTGGGTATTTGAATTTATGCGTCACAAACAAAGTTTGGACAAGGAAATTTTTTACAAGCAACTTTTTTCCAAAAAAGTATAATGCTTGGTCGAACCGAACAAAAGTTAGAAATTAAAGCTTTGAGCATGAAAGCGACTTAGCTGGTTAATGTGCTCGGTATTGATGACGCAGTCCGAGCTTGATGCGGGACAAGGTTCCATCCCCCAAGCCGGTCCCGAGGTGGCGGAGCGGAGAGCTCGACACGCCGAAGTGGTGACATAGCACGGTCAATGCAGACCGGCAGAGTGACGCCGAAGTCCCCGGATCATTTTTCTGTGCACAAAAATAGTGCAAACCGGAGATAATAGTAATAATGATAATTCAAAAAATCGTTGCATAATAAATAATTTATGCAATGTGAGTAATAAAAGAAATATGGCCTGGCGCCGAAGTCAATGTCGATGCAGGGCGTCGGCGTGATGCGGTAAAGGCGTGGCAAAGCCTGAATTCACAGGTCGGTCCGAGCTCCGGATGCGGCGTTCGCCGGACTATGTACGGAAACTGACGAACCACCATGCAACTGTCGTTAATGCAGCCACCATTTGATAGACCTGTGTACATATGATGGACAAATCAGAGTAGTAATTCCTTGGTAAAAAATGAACCCAAACAAGAAAAAAATACTGGTATTAATAGCACCTAGTTTATTTGTTGTAGCAATCTGAAGGAAGGTGATTCCCAAAATTGGGACTCGAGATCCGCACACCCATTGCCTGATGGGCGAAAAAACGACGGCATGACAATGCTGGCAAAGGTTGGCTCACCGAGGCAAAGCCCTCGGTCTAGCTAACGTGACGGAGCTGGTCGGCTAGTGACGCCGAAGTGTCTGGAGTAGGTTGATAAAGAGATGGCGAAGCCCCCAGTCCAGCCGAGATGTCGAAGCCTCGATGTCAGCCGATGAGTCGAAGGTCGGTGTGATGGACACCAGCTTGAAGAAGCAATAGTGCGGCCCTGCCGATGCAGGTCGTGACGTGGTCGATGCCGGCTTGATGAAGCGACCATGCGGCGATGCCGGTATGCCCGCTCCGTGTAATCCGTGGGGCGGCGATGTTGGTGATGATTTATCCTTCACAATGCCGGACTCTTGTTTGGCTTGCCGAGATGATGATCCGAAGAAGTTGAGCTCGGCTCAACAAAGTGACGACGTGTCTACCGCAGGTCGGCAGTCGTAGAGCAATATTGCCGGACTGGTTTGACACCAGCATGATGTTGAAGATCATGTTCAAAAGATTTTAAAGTTAGTGGGATGTGTTCGGAAACAAAACACAATACCCCATACAAAACTTCCTTCCAAAGGGATGTCCGAAATCTCGTTTATAAAAAAGACGAACTCGAGTCGGATTCGTTTTCGCGCAAAAAACAGATCCGAAAAGTGATGCACTAATCGGAAGGTTCCCGGAGTTTGGACGGTCGGATCGAGCTGAAATTTTGAGAGGTGGTAGATATAGGAATTCCGCAGACGATCAACGGTTGGATATTCCAAAGGACGTACGAGCTAGAATCTGGACACCACGCCCTAAACTCATCCAGATTGCCGTCCAGATTTGACAGGGCTCCGGTATATCATGGATTGCCAGAGATTCCTCCATCGGAACTCGTCGAAATTTTCCAGGGTTGTTGTAGACTCAATTCCGCACAATTCCACCAAAGAGATCGTTAAAAAGACACTTGAGGAGGCGGTGACGGCGGACACAAGTTTGATGTCCAGAAAAACAGCACGGTCGCCCGAGGGCAATGTTGATGTTGAGCCCCCGGGCTCCCTGGATGATTCCTTCATGATCTTGATAGAGATCAGAGTTGATGTTTATAAAGGCCCTCATCCGAACATGACTATCGGAGGTAGGGCGCAGTCCCTGGTCAAAGGTGACCAGTTGAGCTGGTGACGAAGATGCCGAAGTCGCAGTTGATCTGCAGGCGAGCCATCAACCCTTTGTCGAACACACAACGGAACCCTCAATGAAAGCACCAATGTCGGTGTCAAAACCGGCGGATCTTGGGTAGGGTGTCTCGAACTGTGCGTCTAAGGTGGATGGTAACAGGAGGCAGGGAACACGATGTTTTACCCAGTTTCGGGCCCTCTTGATGGAGGTAAAACCCTATGTCCTGCTTGATTGATATTGATGATATGAGTATTACAAGAGTTGATCTACCACGAGATCGTAGAGGCTAAACCCTAGAAGCTAGCCTATGCTATGATTGTTGTTGTATATGATCTATCGACTAGTCTGGCCTCGGTTTATATAATGCACTAGAGGCCTAGGATAACAAGAGTCCTAGCCAAATACGCCGGTGGGGAGGAGTCCTTGTCTTGATCACCAAGTCTTGTGGAATCTTCCTTGTATGCGGCAGCTGTCTGAACTGGCCCATGAGTATACGGCCATGGGGGTCCTCGGCCCAATCTAACAGATCAGGAGATGACGTGGTGAGTACCCCCTAGTCCAGGACACCGTCACTCTGAGTCTTATAGATTTACACCGAGATGTATTCGATGCCCAACGGGAGCAGGAGCAAGAGCCAGAGGGAGAGGTGATCGAGGGTGAAAGCGGCGACTGGCATTCTGATGGCGGGGAAGACAGTGAAAGCGATGGCTCAAGCGGTGGTGAGGAAGTCGACTCCCCCCTCGCACCAAAAGGCGATCCAAGCATACTCATCACCCAGCAAGCGTCGGTATCCATAAAAGGTTTAACAACCATTGAATATTTAATAAGCGATGATGAGGAGGAGGAGATGGAAGACGCAGTCACCTCCAGCGCGGGTACAACTCTTGCTATTTTATCTTTACTTTATCAACCATTTTGACGGTCGACTGAACTCTTGTGATTGAATCTTTTGCAGCTCTGCCCAATGTTATTGAACTTCCAGACTATGACAAGGATGTGCCACTGAGGCCCACGGGAAGGAGGAGCAGGACTTTGAGCAGGAAAATATCAACTAGCAAGACGCCTCAGTCGACGCCAGTGACGGAACCAGCGGTTCAGCAGTCTGGAGACGCCAACCGGGCTTCTGTTACCTTTGTCGTTCCATTGTCAAGTGCACAACCTTCAGCGTCGACTGCACAGGCTCCAACTGATCCACCGTCTTCACTTTTCACCGCCCATCACGTCCCAGAGGACCAAGTGAGTGCTGCCAAGGAAGCTATACACCAGGCAGGCATTATGATGGAGCAGATGAAAGTGGTTCGCGAGGCTGGTCAAGCTGCTTATGACGCCAGCTCAGCACTCCAGGCCAATGTACAGGTTAGCTAATCTCTGACTGATCTTCTAGCTTCTCTCTTGTTCTGTTAGGATATGCTACCTGAAAAACCTTTATTGTGCTTCTACTTGCCAGTCTACATTTTGCATCTATACACCCACTGGGTGTTTCAATTTCTGCTGAATAGTTTTTCCACTTGAGTCAACTAGGTTGTGTCGATTGAATCTTTGAACCAGTGGGGGCACGCTGAGTGCACCCACTTGGTGTAGTCCCCGAGATCATTGTTGAATGTTTGATTCAGCGGGGGTCTTTGAACAGAACTTCTGCACTCGGTCTGAGCAGATCATGTCGAGTGGTCACTGAACCAGTGGGGAAACGCTAAGTGCACCCACTAGGTGTAGTCCCCGAGACTGTAGTCGACTGCGAGCAGTCGGCTATGGTCTGAGAACAAGTCATATGTTTTTTTTACCGACTGGACAGACCAAGTCAATTGAAAAGTCACTGAACCAGTGGGGGCACGCTGAGTGCACCCACTGGGTGTAGTCACCGAGACTACTGTTGAATGTTTGATTTGGTAGTAGTCTTAGAACTCTTTGAACTTGTTATTTTATTGCTCAGAAGCAACCAATCTTTTTGCCTATCAACTTACTATCTTTTGTCCACAAAAATCTTGTGAACTTGGAGCTCGGTTTGCTGACATGGAGCAGAAGCAGATCCAGCTCAATCTTGTTCTGGAGTTGGCAAAGACGAATCTGCAGAAGGCTAAGGATGATGCCGCTGGTATGAAAAACTTGTCGACTGACTGTTTTCTGAACCAAGTGTTATTTCCTTCCTCAAAGCCAAGCGTTATTTCTTTTAGAAACAATGAACCAGGCTTTGGCGAAGAAGGATCTGGACCTTGCAGCCGCACAGAAATCAACAGAAGAGAAAACTGCACTCGCCGACCAGAAGCTGGCCTCGGTTGGTAAACTGGAGGAAGAGAACGCCAAGTTAAAGGCTGCCCTTGACGAAGCCAACAAAGAGGTGACTCGACTGAAGAAGGACAAGGGCGCCCCGACTAACAAGGTGGGAGACATCTCCCGCAAGAGAGACAAGCTAGAGAATTATCTGGGAGTACTCGCCAAGAAGTTATTCCTCATGCTAGAAGGTATCTGTCTTCGTCTGATTGATTTGCTTTTGTCGACTAGTCGTAAAACCATCGACTCGTGGCTTCTCTGTGAACACAGAATTCTGTCAAAACTTCGAGGCAGAGACTGGTCAAATCAAAACGAGTTTGGACCCCATCAACTCCCCTGTCAAGGATGAAGTTGCCATGAATGTGCTCCGATTGGAATCCCATCTTGCTAGCATTGTCGACTACCTCACTCGACTGAAGGTTGCGGTGTCGCGGATCGACTCAGCGCTCTGGACAAGGGTGACATTCCAGATTGATCTCGAGTTTTTGATGACTCGACTCAATGAGATCCCCGGTCGAGTGTAGGAATGGAAGAAGTCTTCTGCTCGGTCTGGTGCTGACGTGGCTCTGTCTCTGGTTCGCGTTCACTGCAAGGAAGCCAAAGAAGAGAAGCTAGCGGCGATCAAGGTTGCCAACACCAAGAGGCTTGACTTCTAGTACTTCATGGAGACTTTCATTGCTGCTGCTACTCGGATTGCTAACGGAATCGACTTGGATGAGTTCGTCGAGCCTGCCAGCCCTCCTCCCGCGGAGTGAACAAACTCTTTTATGATCTGTTTAAATTTCCCTCGGTATGCCGAGTGGTTTTATAACCGTAAAACTCCTATGGGTCTAAAGCCCGGGTACTTTAATCCGTGATCTGGACCCTCACGGGATATATCTGAACTTGAATATGCTTGTCTTTATTTTTGAGCGGAACTTGAATCTTCACTCGGAACTGGCTTTTGTTATTGTTTGTATTTGTGGTGGAACTCCGAGGAGAAGGTCGCAGTCGACCTGCACCTCGTCGTCCATGCGGGTTAGGATGGAGCGCACATTGTACTTATGGCACAGCTCTGAGGAGAAGGTCGTAGTCGACCTGCACTTCGTCGTCCTTGCGGATCAAGATGGAGCGCACATTGTACTTGTGGCACAGCTCTGAGGAGAAGGTCGTAGAAGACCTGAACCTCGTCGTCCTTGCGGATCAAGATGAAGCACACATTGTACTTGTGGCCAAGTCCCCGAGTGAGAGGGTTGCTCTTCACTCGACGGGATTTTTTTAATACTTAGGCGACTACTGGACTGCAGCTAAGCCCTCGAGTGAGAGGGTTGGCCTTCACTCGGTGGGATTTTTTGAACTTAGGCGAGTACTGGACGGCAGCTGACGGTGTCCTGGACTAGGGGGTACTCACTACGTCATCTCCTGATCTGTTAGATTGGGCCGAGGACCTCCATGGCCGTATACTCATGGGCCAGTTCGGACAGCTGCCACATACATGGAAGATTTTACAAGACTTGGTGATCAAGACAAGGACTCCTCCCCACCGGCGTATTCGGCTAGAACTCTTGTTATCCTAGGCCTCTGGTGCATTATATAAACCGGGGCCAGGCTAGTCGATAGATAGATAGACAATCATACCATAGGCTAGCTTTTAAGGTTTAGCCTTTCCGATCTCGTGGTAGATCAACTCTTGTAATACCCATATCATCAAGAATAAATCGAGCAGGACCTAGGGTTTTACCTCCATCAAGAGGGCCCGAACCTGGGTAAAACATCGTGTCCCCTGCCTCCTGTTACCATCCGCCTTAGACGCACAGTTCGGGACCCCCTACCCGAGATCTGCCGGTTTTGACACCGACATTGGTACTTTTATTGAGAGTTCCATTGTGTGTTTGACAAAAGGTTGATGGCTCACCTGTAGATCAACTGCGACTTCGACATCTTCGTCACCAGCTTGACTGGTCACCTTGGTTCGACCAAGGACTGTGCCCTACGTCTGATCGTCATGTTCGGATGAGGGCCTTTATAAACATCAAGTCCGATCTTTATCAAGATCATGGAGGAATCATCCAGGGAGCCCGAGGGCTCAAAGTCAACGTTGCCCTCGGGCGACCGTGCTGTTTTTCTGGACAGGAAACTTGTGTCCGCCGCCACCGCCTCCTCAAGTGTCTCTTTAACGATTGCTTCGGTGGAATTGTGTGGAATTGAGTCTACAACAACTCTGAAAAATTTCGTTAAGTTCCGATGGAGGAATCTCCGACAATGTACGATATACCGGAGCCTTGTCAAATCTGGACGGGAATCGTGACGAGTTTAGGGCGTGGTCTCCAGAGCCTAGCTCGGAGGTCCGTTGGAAGATCCAACCGTTCATCTACTGCGGAATTCCCATATCTACCACCCCTCCAAATTTCAGCTCGATCCGACCGTCCAAACTTCGGGAACCTTCCGATTAGTGCATCACTTTTCGGATCTGTTTTCTGCGCGAAAACGAATCCAACCCGAGTTCATCTTTTTTATGAACGGGATTTCAGACATCCTTTTTGAAGGAAGTTTTGTATGGGGTGTTGTGTTTTGTTCCCGAACACATCCCACTAACTTTAAAATCTTTTGAACATAATATTCAATATCATGCTGGTGTCAAACCAGTTCGGCAATATTGCTCCACGGCTGCCGACCTGCGCTAAACGCGTCGTCACTTTGTTGAGCCGATCTCAACATCTTCGGATCATCATCTCGGCAAGCCGAACAAGAGTCCGGCATCGCGAAGGATAAATCATCACTAACATCGCCGCCCCACGGATTACACGGAGCGGGCATACCGGAATCGCCGCACGGTCACTTCATCAAGCCAGCATCGACCACGTCACGACCTGCATCGGCAGGGCCGCACTGTTGCTTCTTCAAGCCGGTGTCCATCACACCGACCTACTTCAACTCATCGGCTGACATCGAGGCTTCCACATCTCGGCTGGACCGGGGGCTTCGCCATATCTTCATCAACCTATACTCCGGAGACTTTGGCGTCACTAGCCGACCAGCTCCGTCTCGTTAGCTGGGCCGAGGGCTTTGCCTCGGCGAGCCAACCTTTGCCAGCATCACCATGCCGTCGCTTTATCGCCCATCAGGCAATGGGTGCACGGATCGAGTCCCAATTTTGGGAATCACCTTTCTTCGGATTGCTACAACAAATAAATCAGGTGCTATTAATCCTAGTATTTTTTTGCTTGTTTGGGTTTATTTTTCCCAAGGAATTATTACTCTGGTTTGTCCATCATTTGTAAACAGGTCTATCAAATGATGGCCGCATTAACGACGGTTGCGTGGTGGTTCGGTCAGTATCCATACATAGTCTGGCGAACGCCGCATCCGGAACTCGGACCGACCTGTGAATTCAGGCTTTGCCACGCCTTTACCGCATCACGCCGACGCCCTGCATCGACATTGACATCGGCACCAGGCCATATTTCTTTTATTACTCACTTTGCATAAATTATTTATTATGCAACGATTTTTTTAATTATCATTATTACTATTATCTCCGGTTTGCACTATTTTTTGTGCACAGGAAAATGATCCGGGGACTTTGGCATCACTCTGTCGGTCTGCATTGACCTTTCTATGTCACCACTTCGGCGTGTCGAGCTCTCCGCTCCGCCACCTCGGGACCGGCTTGGGGGATGGAACCTTGTCCCGCATCAAGCTCGGACCGCGTCATCAATGCCGAACACATTAACCAGCTAAGTCGCTTTCATGCTCAAAGTTTTAATTTTTAACTTGTGTTCGGTTCAACCAAGCATTATACTTTTTTGGAAAAAAGTTGCTTGTAAAAAATTTTCTTGTCCAAACTTTGTTTGTGACACACAAATTCAAATACCCCGTTTACATGGGGGATCCCTTGATGGAGCTTTTCCTCTTGCATATGATTATACTTGTACGGCTTCGTTCCTTGTTCGTGTATTACGCCACAATATGCACCATATTGACTTAAGCGATTTGCAAGTTGGGTTGCCTGGCTCCTGTGCTTACCCCTACGTTCCCGATTGTTTGGCTAGGGAGTAAAGGGAGCACCTCTGCGATTGTCACGACCGGGTCCTCCGAGCTCTAACCTCAGACTGGGTGAAGCTGAAAGCTAGCGCTCTTATTGTTTTCAATCATGGTCGGCACACAACGGAACTCATGAGTACAAAAAATCTATTGCACAAGTCTCATAGTAATAATGAGCACCGAAGAAAGGTATCGGTGGGGGTACTATTTTCTTCGAAGATGCTTCTTACACTTCGTCTGTAATATAGATAAGTTCCCTGAGCACGCTTTGTCTGTTACAGCCTTATGGCCCGGTTGCCTGGTTATCAGAAACACTGTCGATATTCTCGACAGGTGGAGTACATAACACTTTTCGGTCCTTGACCGAAGAGGGAGAAGCCGACGGTCGGTTAAGACGCATTTAAAGTTCGGTTGAACAAAGATATGATATAAGTACTTCGGTACATACAATCATTATACATAAACCCTTTACCCAAGTCACTTGGGGGCTCTTAAAATTTATATGAGCTATTTTATAGTAAATGTGTTTTCTTCTTGGTCGTTGCAAAGTCTTTTTCTATCGCTCCTTTTTTTACGTGAGTGTGTGGTCAATAGCCAGATAACCCATTTTCTCTCTAGTGACCGCTCGAGTTTAGTTCGCTAAACTGGTCTAATGAGAAGCACTCCGCCTTCGGGATAGGAGGCTGCAGCCGTAGGCTGACCCGCTTGAAGTCTTGAGATCGGATGTGTAATGTTAAAGCACAACAGAAGCACTCTTTTTTTCTAAGACCAATTTTCGGATTGGCACCGAACACTTGATCTTGTTCGGATGTCAAGTTTTTACTAACGTTTTTTGGTTTTCCAAGCTCATGGAACTTTTAAACTATTTGTGTGTTTTCAGCACAAGTCTCGCAGTGCAATGCCAGACACCTCTATAGATTCGGCAAAAATATTCTCGGATATTGCTTTATATGCATCGGTTTCGAATTGTGTCTTCGGTCAATAGTTGGATTGCCCGGCTCCTGCACTTGCCTCCTACGTTCTGCTTTGTTCGGCTAGGCGTGCAAAGGGAGAACCACTGCGATTGTGCTTCCAGCTCACACGGTTAAGCACCTCAGTGGAGAAAGTCGAAAACTGACTGTCACAATAAGCGTAAACTGGTCAGCGATCCGATGACTGTGTTAAAATGACGGGCCACTCATAACAATGGCCGAAGTGTTTACGGCTTGACCTGGACTGTCGCCGAACACTACTGGGGGCTAGTAACTGGCCTCCCAAACTAAATCCTCAATATTTTGCTCTTACATTAGGGCTGAGGTTTCATGATCATGCGTAGCATGACAACCCAAAGAAAGACACCGACAGCGGGACTATTTTCTTTGGAAGACATTTCTTATGTTAAATAGTAATATAACATATCTCTCTGCGTACCTTTGTTTATAAAACCGTATGGCCAGATTGCCTTGTTTGTCGTAAATCTTTGCCCTCATAAAGGCTTTATAAAAGTAGGACAAACACTCCTCGGCTACTGCCCGAGGAGGTGGAAGCCGATGGTCGGTCAACAAAGTTTTGTACAATGCGGATCCGAGCATTAATGACATAAAGTACTTGGATACATAGAGTCATTACACATAATTTGTGATTTTACTATCGATATTGATCCTTAATTCGGCCACATGTGCCCGCATTAAGGCTCGGGGGCTACTGGGCTTTGGGCTTATTATTTACAAATATTAAAGAGGCACATCGATCCCCTGATCTGGTGTTGCCACCCAACCTGAGTCTCGAGGACTGAGCAGCTGCTTTTGTGTGCCGAAGTATCCTGCCGAGCTAGGACTTGATCCTCAGGCCAATTTTACAAATCAACCTGAGTCTCAGCGGCTACTGGGATCAGCGGTCTTACGTCATCCTTCAGGTGCATCTCGGGTTTTAAACCAATACACACCTTGAGGGCTACTGGCTATATATCTCGGCAGAGAATAAATTGCACCAATAAAAAATATTGACAAAAAATCGGCCCACGGTCGGGGTGGTGCACCACCTCGGAAGCACTCCGACATAAAGCTCGGGCGCTAGTGGCTGGCTCCATAGAGGGCATTTCCGGCATTAAGCTCGGCTAAACTCCTTCAACTTTTTTGAACCAAGGTGATATGACACCTCGGATATAGTCCGGCGTTGGAGCTTGGACATAGTCCGGCGTTGGAGCTCGGATACATTCCGGCGTTGGAGCTCGGAAAGCGGTCCGGCGTTGGTGCTCGGCTGCAAAAGATACCTCGAATGTAGTCCGGCGTTGGAGCTCGGACACAAGAGGACGCTGCCGCCCGGGAACAACTTCAAACCCGAGGTATGGCATAAAAATAACAAGGCATTGATAAAGGCCGAAGACATAAAGGGCTCCTCGGATACCCGACGTGTAAACTCGTCGAATGCATTTCGGCGATCCTCAAGATCGAAGATGGGAAGATTTGTTGAACCAGTTTCCAAGACCGACAACCAAAGATGAGGAACAGTTCGGAAGAATCGAGGAGCGTCTCTAACTTGAAGACCGGTTCAGGGGGCTACTGACGGTGTCCTGGACTAGGGGGTACTCACCACGTCATCTCTTGATCTGTTAGATTGGGCCGAGGACCCCCATGGCCATATACTCATGGGCCAGTTCGGGCAACTGCCGCATACATGGAAGATTCTACAAGACTTGGTGATCAAGACAAGGACTCCTCCCCACCGGCGTATTCGGCTAGGACTCTTGTTATCCTAGGCCTCTAGTGCATTATATAAACCGAGGCCAGGCTAGTCGATAGATAGACAGACAATCATACCATAGGCTAGCTTCTAGGGTTTAGCCTTTCCGATCTCGTGGTAGATCAACTCTTGTAATACCCATATCATCAAGAATAAATCGAGCAGGACGTAGGGTTTTACCTCCATCAAGAGGGCCCGAACCTGGGTAAAACATTGTGTCCCCTGCCTCCTATTACCATCCGCCTTAGACGCACAGTTCGGGACCCCTACCCGAGATCCGCCAGTTTTGACACCGACAGTAGCTAAGCCCCCGAGTGAGAGGGTTGCTCTTCACTCGGTGGGATTTTTTGAACTTAGGCGAGTAATGGACTGTAGCTAAGCCCCCGAGTGAGAGGGTTGCTCTTCACTCGGTGGGATTTTTTGAGCTTAGGTGAGTACTGGACTATAGCTAAGCCTCCGAGTGAGAGGGTTGCTCTTCACTCAGTGGGATTTTTTAACTTAGGAGAGTAGTGGCTGCAGCTAAGCCCCCGAGTGAGAGGGTTGCTCTTTACTCGATGGGATTTTTTGAACTTAGGCTAGTACTGGACTGCAGCTAAGCCCCCGAGTGAGAGGGTTGCTCTTCACTCAGTGGGATTTTTTGAACTTAGGCGAGCACTAGATTGCAGCTAAGCTCCCGAGTGAGAGGGTTGCTCTTCACTCGGTGGGATTTTTTTATACTTAGGCGAGCACGGGACTGCAGCTAAGCCCCCGAGTGAGAGGGTTGCTCTTCACTCTGTGGGATTTTTTAAACTTAGGCGGATCGGATTCGCGGCTATGTCTCCAAGTGAGAGGCTTGCTCTTCACACTAGTAGAAAACAGGGCTTTGGTCCAGGCCGGGTCAGCCCATTAGTCTCGGTTCAGTCCAGAACCGGGACCAATGGGGGCATTGGACCCGGTTCGTGAGACCAGGGGCCGGCCGGGCCACGTGGTCCATTGGTCCCGGTTCATCTGGACCTTTTGGTCCCCGTTGGTGGGACGAACCGGGACCAATGGGCCTCGCTCCTGGCCCACCACCATTGGTCCCGGTTGGTGGCTTGAACCGGGACCAAAGGCTCCCCTTTAGTCCCGGTTCATGCCACCAACCGGGACCAATGAGGTGCCTATATATACCCCCTCGCGTAAGAGCAGAGCACACTGTTCTGTTTTTTTCTGGCCGAGGGGGAGAGGGCTTGGTGGTGCTCTAGCTCACCTCCTATGCACACAAGGTGTTCGATGGAATGCCCGAGCCACACTACTTAAGCTTTCTCCTCTCCAAGCTCGACCTCCAAGCTCCATTTTCCTCAATATTTGTCTAGGTTTAGCGGTCCATCACGCCCCATCCCCGTCTTCACCGCCGTCGATCACCCGCGCCGAGCTCATCGCCGGCACCACCGTGGTGAGCCTCTTGTTCTTATCTTCTTTCTGAAAGGAAAAATATTCTTACTTGTATGTTTACATAGATACTTGTATTATTTTCTTACTTTTATTATTGCATCTTATATAGTGCGATGGTTTTGGTATCCGCCCCCGTCAGCCCTCGTCCTGTCTATGATTCGGATGTGGTATATATATTATCTTTATAACTATTGGTTCATTTATTGTTTATGAAAATTATGCCGACCAACGTGACATAGATTTTATTTATGTAGGATGTATGTGAATCGGAAATGCCAACCGACCCTATTGTCGAGAGGTTAAATTTAGTTGAAGAAGAAAACAATTTGTTGAAGGAAAAAATTGAAAAAATTGAGGAGGAAAAGATGATATTGGAGTTGCATGTTGCGGATGTCGTCGATGATCACAAGATCAAGATGGATGCAATGCGCTTGAAGATTAGAAAGATTAGAAAATAAGGCATTCATACCGAGGCTTGGTATCATTATGCAGTTGGATCAATTGTTACCTTGGTTGCGATTATGATCACATTTGTTTTCGCATTGAAATGTTTTACATAGTTTCAATGTATGGTTTAATTAATTAGATGCTCTGGAGAGCTATATGTTGCTAGATGAGAACTATGTATGCACTTTGGTTTTAATGTGATGATGAACTTCTATTAATTTGGACACTTAATTATATATAATTCACGCAGATGAACCGGCAATGGATGTACGGTGACAGACACACCTCCGGGTACATTAAGGGCGTGCATGAGTTTCTCGATGCGGCTGAGGCAAACAAGCAGAATGGTTTTATGTGTTGTCCATGCACTGAATGTGGGAATACGAGGTCTTACTCTAACCGGAAAATCCTTCACTCCCACGTGCTTTACAAGGGTTTCATGCCACACTATAATGTTTGGACGAGGCACGGAGAAATAGGGGTTATGATGGAAGACGGCGAAGAAGAAGAGTACGATGACAACTATGTGCCCCCTGAATACGGTGATGCTGCAACGGGGGGAGCTGGTGAAGATGAAGTGGAACCAGACGATGTGCCCAACGATGCTGCAACGGGTGAAGTTGCTGAAGATCAAGAGGAACCAGACGATGTGCCCGATGATGATGATCTCCGCCGGGTCATTGTCGATGCAAGGACGCAATGTGAAAGTCAAAAGGAGAAGCTGAAGTTCGATCGCATGTTAGAGGATCACAAAAAAGGGTTGTACCCCAATTGCGAAGATGGCAACACAAAGCTCGGTACCGTACTGGAATTGCTGCAGTGGAAGGTAGAGAATGCTGTGGCTGACAAAGGATTTGAGAAGCTACTGAAAATATTGAAGAAGAAGCTTCCAAAGGATAACGAATTGCCCGACAGTACATACGCAGCAAAGAAGGTCGTATGCCCTGTAGGATTGGAGGTGGAGAAGATACATGCATGCCCTAATGACTGCATCCTCTACCGCGGTGCATACAAGGATCTGAATGCATGCCCGGTATGCGGTGCATTGCGGTATAAGATTAGACGAGATGACCCTGATGATGTTGATGGCGAGCCCCCCTGGAAGAGGGTTCCTGCGAAGGTGATGTGGTATGCTCCTATAATACCACGGTTGAAACGTCTGTTCAGAAATGAAGAGCATGCCAAGTTGATGCTATGGCACAGTGAGGACCGGAAGAAAGACGGGAAGTTGAGAGCACCTGCTGACGGGTCACAGTGGAGAAAAATCAAGATAAAGTACTGGGATGAGTTTGAAAAGGACCCAAGGAATGTATGCTTTGCTTTAAGCGCGGATGGCATTAATCCTTTCAGGGAGCAGAGTAGCAATCACAGTACCTGGCCCGTGACTCTATGTATGTATAACCTTCCTCCTTGGATGTGCATGAAGCGAAGTTCATTATGATGCCAGTTCTCATCCAAGGCCCTAAGCAACCCGGCAACGATGTTGATGTGTACCTAAGGCCATTAGTTGAAGAACTTTTACAGCTGTGGAATGGAAACGGTGTACGTACGTGGGATGAGCATAGACAGGAGGAATTTAACCTAAAGGCGTTGTTGTTCGTGACCATCAACGATTGGCACGCTCTCAGTAACCTTTCAGGACAGACAAACAAAGGATACCACGCATGCACGCACTGTTTAGATGACACTGAAAGTATATACCTGGACAAATGCAGGAAGAATGTGTACCTGGGCCATCGTCGATTTCTTCCGACCAACCATCAATGTCGAAAGAAAGGCAAGCATTTCAAAGGCATGGCAGATCACCGGAAGAAGCCCGCCATGCGTACCGGTGATCACGTACTTGCTATGGTCAATGATTTACACGTAATCTTTGGAAAGGGTCCCGGCGGACTAGCTGTGTCGAATGACGCTGAGGGACACGCACCCATGTGGAAGAAGAAATCTATATTTTGGGACCTACCCTACTGGAAAGACCTAGAGGTCCACTCTTCAATCGACGTGATGCACGTGACGAAGAACCTTTGCGTGAACCTGCTAGGCTTCTTGGGCATGTATGGGAAGACAAAAGATACACTTGAGGCACGAAAAGGACCTGCAACATTTGCACGAAAAAGACGGCATGACTCCGAAGCAGTATAAAGGTCCTGCCAGCTACGCTCTTACAAAAGAAGAGAAAGAAATCTTCTTTGAATGCCTGCTCAGTATGAAGGTCACGACTGGCTTCTCATCGAATATAAAGGGAATAATAAATATGCCAGAGAAAAAGTTTTAGAACCTAAAGTCTCATGACTGCCACGTGATTATGACGCAACTGCTTCCGGTTGCATTGAGGGGGCTTCTACCGGAAAACGTTCGATTAGCCATTGTGAAGCTATGTGGATTCCTCAATGCAATCTCTCAGAAGGTGATCGATCTAGAAATCGTACCAAGGCTAAGGAGTGATGTGGCACAATGTCTTGTCAGTTTCAAGCTGGTGTTCCCACCATCCTTCTTCAATATCATGACGCACGTCCTAGTTCATTTAGTCGACGAGATTGTCATCCTGGGGCCCGTATTTCTACACAATATGTTCCCCTTTGAGAGGTTCATGGGAGTCCTAAAGAAATATGTCCGTAACCGCGCTAGGCTAGAAGGAAGCATCTCCATGGGCCATCAAACAAAGGATGTTATTGGGTTTTGTGTTGACTTCATTCCTGGCCTTAAGAAGATAGGTCTCCCTAAATCGCGGTATGAGGGGAGACTGACTGGAAAAGGCACTCTTGGAAGTGACTCAATAATATGTAGGGACAGATATTCTTGGTCTCAAGCACACTACACAGTTCTACAGAACTCTACCTTGGTGACCCCGTATGTCGATGAACACAAGAACAGTCTGCGCTCCAAACACCCGGAGCAGTGCGACGACTGGATTACATGTGAACACATCAGGACTTTCAGCAGTTGGTTGGAAACACGTCTCAGAGGTGACAACACTGTTTGTGATGAGTTGTACTTGTTGTCCAGGGGACCATCTTTGACTGTATTGACTTACAAAGGATACGAGATAAATGGGAATACATTTTACACGATCAACCAAGATCAAAAGAGCACCAACCAAAACAGCGGTGTCCGCTTTGATGCAGCAACCGAGAGCGGAAAGGACACATATTATGGTTACATAGTGGACATATGGGAACTTGACTACGGACATGATTTTAAGGTCCCTTTGTTTAAGTGCAAATGGGTCAATCTGTCAGGCGGCGGGGTACAGGTAGACCCACAGTACGGAATGACAACAGTGGATCTGAAAAATCTTGGGTACACTGACGAACCGTTCGTCCTAGCCAATGATGTGGCACAGGTTATCTATGTGAAGGACATGTCTACCAAACCGAGAAAAAGAAAAGATAAGGAAGCGAATACATCATACGATGAGCCAAAGCGCCACATAGTTCTTTCAGGAAAAAGGGATATCCTGGGAGTGGAGGGCAAGACAGACATGTCTGAAGATTATGAAAAGTTTCATGAAATTCCTCCCTTCAATGTTAAGGCTGACCCAAGCATCCTGATAAACGATGAAAATTATCCATGGTTACGGCGCAATAAGCAAATGACACAAGCGAAGAAAAAGTGAAGACTTTCTCCCGCAACTATTATGATGATACCATGCCAACTTTGTAACACACGAGTATGCTATGCCAACTTTTTCAGAGTTCATTTGAAAACTATGAATTTAGGTCGAATTTTCTCTATAGGTGCATCTATGTTCATTTTTTTAGTAAAGTTAATCACAAACTTGTGATTCACACAAATTTCAAAGAATTCAAATTTTAACTATTCAAATTTGAAAACTAATGGCACTAACAGAAAGTTTATAATTTTTCTAAAACTAATGGCACTAACAGAAAGTTTATAATTTTGCTAACCTAAAAGCAAAAAGAAATAAAAAATAAAGCAAAAAAACAAAAGAAAATAAATAATGCAGAAAACAAAACAAAAAATCTTGAAAAAAATAAAAATAGCAACAATAAGTATTTTTTGTAAATAGAAACAAAATAAAATAAATAAAGCAACAAAGAAAACAAAAAAACTAAAAAAGTGTTTTCAAAATTGAAAACTAATGGCACTAACAGAAAGTTTATAATTTTTCTAAAACTAAAAGAAAAAAGAATTAAAAAATAAAGCAAAAAACAAAAGAAAATAAATAATGCAGAAAACAAAACAAAAAAATTGGGAAAAAATAGCAACAATAAGTATTTTGTTGTAAGTAGAAACAAAATAAAATAAATGATGCAACAAAGAAAAAAACAAAAAAAAGTGTTTTCAAATTTGAAAACTAATGGCACTAAAAGAAAGTTCATAATTTTTGTAAAAACTAAAAGCAAAAAAGAATTAAAAAATAAAGCAAAAAACAAAAGAAAATAAATAATGCAGAAAACAAAACAAAAAACTGGAAAAAATAGCAACAATAAGTATTTTGTTGTAAGTAGAAATAAAATAAATTAAATAGAGCAACAAAGAAAAAAGTGCCACCTACTGGGCCCCCACGGCCTGAATACGACTAGAAACCCTACCATGGGCCAGGATTCAGGCCCGCAGAAGGCCTAGTAGGCCCACAGGCACACAGCGCAGGGTTAGGCCCAAAAGCCTGCATTTGAGAGGAGCTTGAGAGGGAAGGCGCAGTAGCGCTTATAAACCACTCTCGAGCTCTCTCAGCTAGCGAGGTGGGACTAAAGTTTTGGCGCGGGGCAGGCGCAGGCCTCTGGTCCCGGTTGATGGCACCAACCGGGACTAAAGGGGGCATTGGTCACGGTTCATGGCACAAACCGTGACCAATGCCCCCCTTTAGTCCCGGTTGGTGCCACCAACCGGGACCAAAGGCCGCCGCTTCCCGCCCTTTGGGCTACTGAAAAGAGGCCTTTGGTCCCCGTTGGTGGCACCAACCGGGACTAAAGGGGGCATTGGTCCCGGTTTGAGCCACGAACCGGGACCAATGCCTTTGCTATATAAGCCAGCACTTTGTAAATTTTCACATTTCCCTCGCAGTTGCCCCCGACGACGCCGAGCACATCGACGCCGCCAGGCTGCCCCGACGCCGCCCGCCGCCCCCGCCGTCGCCGTCGCTCGTGCCCGTAGTCGTCATCGCCCGCGCCCTCGCCGGCCGTCGCCCGCCCCCGTCATCGTCGTCGCCGCGCCCTCGCGCCCTCGCCCGCGCCCTCGTCGCCCGCGCCCGTCGTCGCCGCCGTCGCCCGCGCCCGTCGCCGGCCGCCCGCCTCGTCGCGTCGCCCGCCCTCGCCGCGCCCTCTCCCCCGCCCCGTCGCCGTCGCCCGCGCCCTCGCCGGCCGTCCCCTGCCCCGACGCGTCGCCGCCTCTGTGAGCACCGCGCGTCTGCCGCCCCCGCCGCCGCCGTGCAATTTTTTTAATTATTACATGCTTTTTTACATGTTTTTAGATTTTCATATATATATATATGCATGTATGTATTTTTAGATATATGTTTTTTTATGTATGTTCATATATGTTTTTTATGTATGTTCATATATGTATATATGTATGTATTTTTTCAATTGTAATGATGTTTTAAAAATACATATATGCAAAAGTTAGATTTTTAATTAGAAAATTTTTATCTATATATGTTCTCTGATTTAGTACATTTTAGGTTAGTTTCATTTTAAAAAAAGTTTTATATATTTAGGAAGAAGGAGTAGAAGGAAGAAGAAGGAAGAAAAGGTTTTATATATGAGGGTCGAGAGGGGGTCGACGGTCGCCGAGGGGTCGAGGGTCGTCGAACATGAGAGGAAGAAGAGGATAAAAAAGAAGAGGAAGAAGATAAAAAGAGGAGAAGAAAGAATAGAGGAGTTCTTCTCCTCTATTCTTTCTTCTCCTCTTTTTTTCTTCTTCTTCCTCTTTTTTTTATCGGGAACGGGGGTCGTCGAGGGTCGCCGAACATGACAGGCAGAAGAGGATAAAAAAGAAGAGTTCTTCTCCTCTATTCTTTCTTCTCCTCTTTTTTTTCTTCTTCTTCCTCTTTCTTTATCGGGAATGAGGGTCGTCGAGGGTCGCCGAGGGGTCGAGGGTCGAGAGGGGGTTGACGGTCGCCGAGGGGTCGATGGTCGAGATGGGGTCTAGGGTCGCCGAGGGGTCGAGGGTCGTCGAACATGAGAGGAAGAAGAGGATAAAAAAAGAAGAGGAAGAACTCCTCTATTCTTTCTTCTCCTCTTTTTTTCTTCTTCCTCTTCTTTTTTTATCCTTGAAGCGTTGTCGAGGCCACCCCAAACCCTAGAGAAGCAGCGTCGAGGCCACCCCAAACCCTAGAGAAGCAGCGTCGAGGCCACTAATTAATATTTGTTCTACGTGTGCCACTAATATATCCATCTGTCATGTTTGAATAATAATTGCCATGTTGTAAATATTTGTAGAAACTATGGACACCGCCCGAGACGAAGTACAAGAAGAGTTGTTGGGGGACATAATCGCACGAGGAAGTGATGTCGTCTGCTTGTTGTTTCTCAACGACACCGATGGTCTGGAAGCACCTGGCTATGATTATGATGGCTCCGGTGACCTAATGCTGGTGCAACAAGGAGACTGTGAGGACGGCTCCGGTGACCCAATGCCGGTGCAAGAAGGAGACCGTGATGATGTCTCCGGTGACCGAACCGAGTCCCGCCAGGTACATATATTAGTTAAGCTTATGCTGACTAGCTAATTGATGCATTCATTGTTTTGGTATGTACACATATTAATTAAGTCTTTGTTCTTTTTTCTAGCCCTCCGGATCGAGCACAACTTCGGTAAAGAGACGAGGCCCAAAGAAAAAGTTGAGCTCGGATGAAAAGTTTGAGATCATAGCAATCGCGCCCGACGGCCAACCGATTGAACCCCTCCGGACAAAGAGCGCATTTGTTGCTTAGTGCGGGGTTTTGGTTAGGGACAAGATCCCGATTAGCATCCAGCAATGGTTAAAGCCGGCTACAGAAGACCCTGAGGTGTCTTATGTCAATGATATGCAGAAAAATGATCTTTGGACTGAGCTGAAGTCAAATTTCACCCTACCGCAAGAGGATGATCTGGAGAAGCCAGTTAAAGAGCAATTAATCAAGTCTTTTGCTCTTAAGAGGATGGCAGAACTATTCAGGAGGTGGAAGAAAGAGCTAAATAAGTTTGTCGAAAATAAAGAGACACCAGAATTCAAGGGCAGATATGAGAAGATCAGAGATCACTGGCCCGCATTTGTGGCCCACAAGACATCGGAAAAGAGTAAGAAGATGTCAGCAACAAACAAGCAAAATGCTGCGAAGAAGAAGCATCACCATCGCACGGGGTCAGGTGGCTACCTCGTAGCCCGGCCTAAGTGGGCCAAGACTGAGAATGATCTGGTTGATAAAGGGATCGAACCAGAGACAATTAACTGGCCAGACCGTTGCCGGACTTGGTTCTTCGGGGCTGGCGGAACCTTGGACCCTGTATCAGGGAAGTGCATTTGGACGAATGATCAAATGGACATACCAGTCAAGAAGCTTCAGCAGTATATCAAAGCAGCACAGCAAGGGACGTTCGTTCCAGACAGAGAGAACGACGAGCTCACAATGGCCCTCGGGAATCCTGAGCACCCTGGCCGGACACGAAGCACGCCAGGCTCCATTCCGTGGAAGGTTGGGTTTCCGGATGTAGGCGGTTACAAATGCAACGAGAGGAGGAAAAAAGTGCAGCAGACCCAAATGCAGGCGCTGCAAGCAAGGGTACAAGCGATAGAGGAACGAGAAGCAAATCGCAGCAAACGAACTGCCGAAGATTCCCCCGAAGCTACCCCGCCATCTCAGCGGAGAAGCAGCGTGGCTTCCACCGAGCTTCTTCAGCCGGAGCATGTCTTGACGGCTCCTGCCAGCTATCTCGTGGATGCTATCTCGGAGTCTGAAAATTGCCACCTTATGATGCAATGGATTAATATGAAGGTCAAGGCGGCTGTTGGCTCTGTTTTTCCTACTGAACCCGGTGCAACTTTTCACTGTCGGCCGATTCCAGAAGGATATGCTAGGGTGATGGTGGATGAAATAATGGAGGGATTTGAGGACCTCCAGCTTGACCACCCTACTGGTGAAGGGGAGACTCGGCTGGGTTCTGCTCTGAAGACTCCATGCCTATGGCGGAAGGAGCTCATCAACCTTCCGAACTAGACGCCTCCGCCTCCTCCTCCTCCTCCGGCGAGTCAGGGCACTCCGCCTCCACCACCGCCTCCTCCTCCGGCGAATGAAGATCAGGGCACTCGGCCGGCTCCTTCTCCGTGGCGGCACTCCGCCTCCTTCTCCGCTTGCGCCGGCGCGCTCGAGCAGCCAGCCTCCTCCTTCTACGCCTCGTCATCAAGTAAAGAAGAGACCTGCTGCCGCTCCGGCTGCTCCGGCGCGTCGTAGTCCTTCTCCTCCGCCTCGTAAGCAAGTAAAGAAGACAACCGCTCTGTCTGCTCTGCCGGCGTCTAGCAGTACAGCCAGAGGCGGGAGGACATACAGATTCGGTCCTTCTCTGAAGACTCCAGAGAAGTTACCATACGAGAGGACCCCGGAGGAGAACGCCGAGATCGCACGAGAATAAGTGAGGAACTTCTTTGAAGGGGTGAAAGCAAAGAAACATCCACCTCCGGAGGAGAAGGTAGATCTAGTGAAAGCGAAGCGCACTCTGGCTGCCCTGACAAAACCACCCAAGTCTCTGCCGAAAGGAAACTATGAGCGCATTATTGGAAAGGAATTTGCCGAAGAGGAGCGGTCGGGAAGTACTCTCAGTGATCAAAGGCTGAAAGAACGACGAGCTAGGAAACGAATTGCCCATCTCGGCGAACAAGCGAAGCAATCGTGCCCCCCGCTCAAGGTGCCTAGCGACATCATCGCTAATGATCCGAGGATGGTGCCCGGTTATAGCAATCTTGGCGATTACCTGCCCGACGATGTACATTATGATTTCATGGAGATGCAGATACAAAGATACGAGTACAGGAAGCCTCTCGTCAAAGATGAATGATCTCTATCAACGATGATGCGAAGATTGCATGATTGGTACTTGAAAATCTGCAGAGAGTCTGGGGGGAGGAGTACTTTGTATGTGAGAGTTAAAAAGGAGCATGACCTCGTTGGAATTGAACTATTGCCTGTTCCATTTGAGGAGTTCTTTTAGTTTTTCAATCAATTGGCCCTCGATAAAGCAACGGTCACCTGCTACTGTCTGTAAGGAGTACTACTTCTGTCATTAAGTCTCTCTATATAGCTCAGCTCTTTCATTGCATGTATTTATAATTATCCTCACTATATTATGCAGATTGAAGATCGCCGAATTGAAGAAAAGACAAGTCAGTGATATTGGGTTCATTAACACATATCTCATAGATGCAACTGAAGTTAAATTTCATGCCGCAGATACCGAGGCCAACTTGCTACGATCGTTGGTAATAAATGAAAACAAAGATATAATACTCTTTCCTTACAACTTCAAGTGAGTGTTACTATCTTGTGCGTATTCGGTTTCCCTTATATATTAGTCAAGGTTATAGTAATGTAATTGATGAGTTATGCATGCGTGTGCAGTTTCCGCTATATTCTCCTAGAGATTAAGCTTGAGCAGGGACTAGTAACCGTCTTAGACTCAAGACGAAAAGATCCCTAGACTATGCGGACATGACTCAAATGCTCGAGAAGTAAGTTAAATCGATCATTATCCACCATATCAGCAACTTTGTTCATTTCCTGATATATCAAGTAATTGTTTTGTTTGTCTGGCAGGGTTTGGAAAAAATTCACCAAAAAAGCTCCAGGACTCCCGAAGAAGCCGCAATTTAGACACCCGAAAGTAAGTACTATAGTAGCATGTTCCGCGCATCTCTTATTGATTGAAGCGCTAGTTTCATCAATACCATTTGGCATTCTTGCTTATCAGTTTGATTGACCTCTATTTCTTGTAAAGTGGTTGTGGCAGGAACAAGTGAATGATTTCTGTGGATACTATGTTTGCGAGTCCATCCACCACACGACCTGTGAGCGGGGCTACTTTGACGAACAATATGAAGTACGTAAATAACAACATTCACAATTTTATTTTATTACCATCATTTGTGTTGAGTTTCATTCATTCATATATATATGTATTGACCCCCTTCTTCAAATTAGATGTTTCGAAAGAGGGATGAACTCCTAGCACCAGCTCGCATGCGAGCAATTCAAGAGGAATTGGCGGCATTCTTTCTTGACCATGTGATCGCTGAAGACGGAGAATACTATGTGGACCATGAGTCCGTATGTTAGGAGATTATATTTGTAAGAGATAATTATTGTATATATGTAGCCGGTAGTGTCGGATAGATATACGAGAACTTGTTGTTCGACCAATCTCTCGGAGAAGGAGAGGTGGTCGATATCACTTCTCTCTGTATGCATATATGTTCATGACGATCTTCTATTTCCTTCGTTTGCTTACTAGCTAGCTAGCGTGTCTAGTCCTCTCTATGTGTATGTATAGTACGTAGCGTCGACCAAGCTTGAACATAAGAGAGGACACTTCTCTCTATTAATTATAGCTAGCTAACACAATATATGAAACACCTAAATTAACCCCCCAAAACCCCCCAACCCCCCCCCTTTCAAAAAAACAAAAACCCCAGCCATAGAAATGCTGACGCGTGGATGCCTATTGGTCCTGGTTGGTGCCACCAACCGGGACCAAAGGCCCTCCTGCCTGGGCTCCGCGCACAGGCCACGTGGAGGCCCATCTGTCCCGGTTCTGGATTGAACCGGGACTAAAGGGACAGGGCATTAGTACCGACCCTTTAGTCCCGGTTCAGGAACCAGGACAATAGGCCCTTTTTATACTAGTGTCACTCGGAGTTTGTCTTCGAAACTTAGGCGAAACGGATTCGCAGCTAAGCCACCCACTGGGGGATTTTAAACACATGTATAAGCAACAACAACCATTTAGGAAACTGTAAAACTGTGTCTTTGATAAACAAACTAAAAGGTACTTCTTATTACATCTCGATAGTCTGAATGACTTAAGTATAAAAACGTGGGAGAGCGCGTGGCTCGTCTTTATTGTGCTCCACATTGTAGAGGTGATATGCTCCATTGTGGAGCGCCTTAGTAATGATGAAGGGACCTTCCCAAGCGCGAGCAAGCTTGTGCGGCCGTTACTGATCCACTCTGAGCACTAGTTCACCTTCCTGAAATGCTCGACCTCTGACGTTTCTGGCGTATAATCGATGAAGGTCTTGGTGATAGATAGTCGAGCGGATCAAGGCCATCTCTCTCTCTTCTTCCAGAAGATCAACAGCGTCCTGTCGAGCTTGTTCTGCTTCAGTTTATGAGAAAAGTTCCACTCGGGGTGCATTGTCAAGCAAGTCACCCGGAAGCACAGCTTCAGCCCCATACACCAAGAAGAAGGGAGTCCGACTAGTCGACCGATTGGGAGTTGTTCTCAATCCCCAAAGCACTGATGGTAGCTCATTGACCCAAACCCCTACTGCATGCTTGAGGTCACACATCAATCGAGGTTTCAGCCCTTTGAGGATCAAACCGTTTGCTCTCTCCGCTTGTCCATTCGACTGTGGGTAGGCAACTGAAGCATAGTCGACCCGAGTGCCTTGGGAAGCGCAGAAAGCTCTGAACTCGTCTGAGTCAAAGTTTGACCCATTATCTGTGATGATGCTGTGTGGAACTCCATATCTGAACGTTAATTCTCTGATGAAGCTGACAACAGTACTTGATTCATGGTTTTTGAAAGGTTTAGCTTCAATCCATCTGGTGAACTTGTCGACTGCCACGAGCAGATGAGTGAAGCCACTCCTGCAAGTCCTCAGAGGTCCAACCATATCCAATCCCCAAACAGCAAATGGCTAGATGAGTGGAATGGTCTTCAATGCTGATGCAGGCTTGTGGGACATGTTGGAGTAGAACTGACAGCCCTCACACTTGTCGACTATTTCCTTTGCCATCTCACTGGCACGTGACCAGTAAAACCCCGCTCGGTATGCTTTGGCCACGATGGTCCGAGAGGACACGTGGTGACCACAGGTCCCCGAGTGGATATCATTGAGGATCATTCGGCCTTCTTCTGCTGTGATGCATTTCTGAGCGACTCTAGAAACACTCTCTTTGTAAAGCTGTCCACCCATCACAGTAAAGGCTTTGGATCGACGGACAATTTGACGAGTCTCTTCTTCATCCTTTGGGAGCTCTTTCCTGAGAATATATGCAATGTACGGCACTGTCCAATCGGGAATAACGACCAAAACTTCCATGATCAAGTCGACCACGCTTCGGATTTCAACTTTAGTCGGATCAATGGAGCTCTTAGGCTGTGGGAGCTTGTCGGTGTCAAAACCGGCGGATCTCGGGTAGTGGGTCCCGAACTGTGCGTCTAGGCCGGATGGTAACAGGAGGCAGGGAACACGATGTTTTACCCAGGTTCGGGCCCTCTTGATGGAGGTAAAACCCTACGTCCTACTTCATTAATATTGATGATATGGGTAGTACAAGAGTAGATCTACCACGAGATCAAGGAGGCTAAACCCTAAAAGCTAGCCTATGGTATGATTGTTATGTATGTTGTGTATTCTATCGACTAGCCTGGCCCTGGTTTATATAATGCACCAGAGGCCTAGGTTAACAAGAGTCCTAGCCGAATACGCCGGTGGGGAGAAGTCCTTGTCTTGATCGCCAAGTCTTTGTGGAATCTTCCTTGTATGCGGCAGCTGTCCGAACTGGTCCATGAGTATACGGCCATGGGGGTCCTCGGCCCAATCCAACTGATCGGGAGACGATGTGATGAGTACCCCCTAGTCCAGGACACCGTCAGTAGCCCCGTGAACCGGTCTTCAAGTTAGGGACGCTCCTTGATTCTTCCGAACTGTTTTTCATCTTCGGTCGTCGGTCTTGAAAACTGGTTCAACAAATCTTCTCATCTTCGATCTTGAGGATCGCCGAAATGCATTAGGCGAGTTTACACGTCGGGTATCCGAGGAGCCCCTTTAAGTTTCCGGCCTTTATCAATGCCTTGTTATTTTTATGCCACACCTCGGGTTTGAAGTTGTTCCCGGGAGGCAATGTCCTCTTGCGTCCGAGCTCTAACGCCGGACTGCATTCGAGGTATCTTTTGCGGCCGAGCACCAATGCCGGACCGCTTCCGAGCTCCAACGCCGGAATGTATCCGAGCTCCAACGCCGGACTACGTCCAAGCTCCAACGCCGGACAGTGTCCCAGCTCCAACACCAGAAAAGTTGAAGGAGTTTAGCCGAGCTTAATGCCAGAAATGCCCTCTATGGAGCCAGCCACTAGCGCCTGAGCTTTATGCCGGACTGCTTCCGAGGTGGTGCACCACCCCGACTATGGGCCAATTTTTGTCAATATTTTTTATTATTGCAATTTATTCTCTGCCGAGATATATGGCCAGTAGCCCTCAAGGTGTGTATCGGTCTAAAACCCGATATGCACCTGAAGGATGAAGTAAGACTGCTGATCCCAGTAGCCGCTGAGACTCAGGTTGATTTGCAAAATCGGCCTGAGGATCAAGTCCTAGCTCGGCAGAATACTTCGGGACACAAAAACCGGCGTGCTTAGTCCTCGAGACTCAGGTTGGGTGCGGCCGACCAACCTGAGGATCAAAATGTCCTCGGCAACTGTATTGCACTTAAAATTTTCTACATTAGACAAGCAATGCAGTAGCCCCCGAGACACTGGTTGGGTGGTAACACCAGATCAGGGGATCAATGTGCCCCTTTAATATTTGTAAATAATAAGCCCGAAGCCCAGTAGCCCCCGAGCCTTAATGCGGGCACGGGTGGCCGAATTAAGGATCAATATGCATAGTAAAATCACAAATTATGTGTAATGACTCAATGTATCCAAGTACTTTACGTCATTAATGCTCGGATCCGCATTGTACAAAACTTTGTTGACCGACCATCGGCTTCCACCTCCTCGTCCAGTAGCCGAGGAGTGTTTGTCCTACTTTATGAAGCCTTTATGAGGGCAAAGATTTACAACAAACAAGGCAATCTGGCCATACGGTTTTATAAACAAAGGTACGCAGAGAGTTATATTACTGTTTAACAGAAGAAATGTCTTCCAAAGAAAATAGTCCCGCTAACGGTTCCTTTCTTTGGGTTGTCATGCTAAGCATGATCATTAAACCTCGGCTCTAATGTAAGAGAAAAATATTGAGGATTTAGTTTGGGAGGCCAGTTAATAGCCCCAGGTAGTGTTCGGCGACAGTCGGGGTCGAGTCGTAAACACTTCGGCCAATGTTATGAATGGCCCATCATTTAACATAGTCATCGGATCGCTGACCAGTTTACGCTTATTGTGAAAGTCAGTTTTCGGCTTTCTCCACTGAAGTGCTTAACCATGTGAGCTGGAAGCACAATCGCAGTGGTTCTCCCTTTGCGCGCCTAGCCGAACAAAACGGAACGTAGGAAGCAAGTGCAGGAGCCGGGCAACCCAACTATTGACCGAAGACACAATTCGAAACCGATGCATATATAGCAATATCTGAGAATGTTTTTGCCGAATCCCTAAAGGTGTCCGGCGTTGCACTGCGAGACTAATGCTGGAAAAGCACAAATAGTTTAAAAGCGCCAAAAAGCTTGGAAAACCAAGGAACGTCAATAAAAACATGGCGTCCGAACAATATCAAGTGTTTGGTGCCAATCCGAAAGTTGGTCTTAGAAAAAAGAAGTGCTTCTGTCGTGCTTTAACATGATATATCCTATCTCAAGACTTCGAGCGGGTCACCCTACAGCTTCAACCTCCTATCCCGAGGGCGGAGTACTTCTCATCAGGCCAGTTTAGCAAACTAAACTCTAGCGGCTTTGAGAGAGAAAGTAGGCTCCCCGGCTAGTGACCGCACACTCGTGTCAAAAAAAAGGAGTGATAAATAACAATAATAAATCTTTGCAATGACTAAGAAGAAGAACACTTATTATAAAACGTCTCAAATAAACTTAAGAGCCCCCAAGTGACTTGGGTAGAAGAATGATTGCATGTACCGAAATACTTATATCATATCAATGTTCAAGCGAACTTTAAAAGCGTCTTAACCGACCGTCAGCTTCTCCCTCTTCGGTCAAGGACCAAAAAGTGTTATGTACTCCATCGGTCGAGAATATCGACGGTGTTTCCAATAACCAGGCAATCGGGCCATAAGGCTGTAACAGACAAAGCGCGCTCAGGGAACTTATGCTATATTACCGTGAAGTGTAAGAAGCATCTTCGAAGAAAATAGTACCTCCACCGATACCTTTCTTCGGTGCTCATTGTTATTATGAGACTTGTGCAATAGATTTTTGTACTCATGAGTTCCGTTGTGTGCCGACCATCATTGAAAACTATAAGAGCGCTAGCTTTCGGCTTCACCAAGTCTGAGGTCTAGCTCGGGCGACCCGATCGTGACAATCGCAGAGGTGCTCCCTTTACTCCCTAGCCGAACAATCGGGAACGTAGGGGTAAACACAGGAGCGAGGCAACCCAGCTTGCAAATCGCTTAAGTCAATATGGTGCATATTGTGGCGTAATACACGAACAAGGAACGAAGCCGTACAAGTATAATCATATGCAAGTGGAAAAGCTTCATGAAGGAAGCCCCCAAATGAAGGTATTTGAATTTATGCGTCACAAACAAAGTTTGGACAAGGAAATTTTTTACAAGCAACTTTTTTCCAAAAAAGTATAATGCTTGGTCGAACTGAACGCAAGTTAGAAATTAAAGCTTTGAGCATGAAAGCGACTTAGCGGGTTAATGTGTTCGGTATTGATGACGCGGTCCAAGATTGATGCGGGGCAAGGTTCCATCCCCCAAGCTGGTCCCGAGGTGGCGGAGCGGAGAGCTCGACACGCCGAAGTGGTGACATAGCACGGTCAATGCAGACCGGCAGAGTGACGCCGAAGTCTCCGGATCATTTTCCTGTGCACAAGAAATAGTGCAAACCAGAGATAATAGTAATAATGATAATTAAAAAAAATGTTGCATAATAAATAATTTATGCAAAGTGAGGAATAGAAGAAATATGGCCTGGCGCCGAAGTCAATGTCGATGCAGGGCATCAGCGTGATGTAGTAAAGGCGTGGCAAAGCCTGAATTCACAGGTCGATCCGAGCTCCGGATGCGGCGTTCGCCGGACTATGTACGGAAACTGATCGAACCACCACGCGACCATTGTTAATGCGGTCACCATTTGATAGACCTGTGTACATATCATGGACAAACCAGAGTAATAATTCCTTGGGAAAAATGAACCCAAGCAAGCAAAAAATACTGGGATTAATAGCACCTGGTTTATTTGTTGTGGCAATCCGAAGGAAGGTGATTCCCAAAATTGGGACTCCCTCCGCACACCCATTGCCCGATGGGTGATAAAACGACGGCATGGCAATGCTGGTAAAGGTTGACTCGCCGAGGCAAAGCCCTCGGCCCGGCTAACGTGACGGAGCTGGTCGGCTAGTGACGCCGAAGTGTCCGGAGTAGGTTGATGAAGAGATGACGAAGCCCCCGGTCCAGCCGAGATGTCGAAGCCTCGATGTCAGCCGACGAGTCGAAGTAGGTCGGTGTGACGGACACCAGCTTGAAGAAGCAATAGTGCCGCCCTGCCGATGCAGGTCGTGACGTGGTCGATGTCGGCTTGATGAAGTGACCGTGCGGCGATGCTGGTATGCCTGCTCCGTGTAATCCGTGGCGCGGCGATGTTGGTGATGATTTATCCTTCGCGATGTCGAACTCTTGTTCGGCTTGCCGAGATGATGATCCGAAGAAATTGAGCTCGACTCAATAAAGTGGCGATGTGTGTAGCGCAGGTAGGCAGCCGTGGAGCAATACCGCCGGACTGGTTTGACACCAGCGTGATGGTGAAGATTACCTCGAAGGAGTCTTAAAATTATATGGGTACATGTTTAAAACAACGCACAATACCATAGAATAAAATTCCTTAAAAAATGTTGTCCAATATCACGTTCATAAAGAAACATGAATTCGGGTCGGATCCGTATTCGCGCAGAAAACAGATCCGAAAAGTGATGCATTAATCGGAGGGTTCTCGGAGTTTGGACGGTCGGATCCAGCTGAAATTTTGAGGGGTGGTAGATATAGTAATTCTGCAGCCGATCAACGGTTGGATCTTCCAAAGGACGTCCGAGCTAGAATCTGGACATCACGCCCTAAACTCATCCAGATTCCCGTCCAGATTTGACAGGGCTCCGGTATATTATAGATTGCCAGAGATTTCTCCATCGGAACTCGACGAAATTTGGCATGGTCTTTGTAGACTCAATTCCACACAATTCCACCAAATAAATCGTCAAAGCGATGCTCTAAGAGGTGATGGCAGCGGATACAAGTTTGCTGTTCGGAAAAACAGCACGGTCGCCCGAGGGCAATGTTGACGTTGAGCCCCCGAGCTCCATGGATGATTCCTCCATGATCTTGATAGAGATCGGAGTTGATGTTGATGAAGGACCTCGTCCGAACATGATGATCGGAGGTGGAGCACGGTCCTTGGTCGAGCCAAGGTGAACAGTCGAGCCGGCGACGAAGATGCCGACACCACAGTTGACCTGCAAACGAGCCATCGATCCTTTTGCCGATCACACAGCAGAACTCTCAATGAAAGCACCAATGTCGGTGTCAAAACCGGCGGATCTCGGGTAGTGGGTCCTGAACTGTGCGTCTAGGCCGGATGGTAACAGGAGGCAGGGAACACGATGTTTTACCCAGGTTCGGGCCCTCTTGATGGAGGTAAAACCCTACGTCCTGCTTGATTAATATTGATGATATGGGTAGTACAAGAGTAGATCTACCACGAGATCAAGGAGGCTAAACCCTAAAAGCTAGCCTATGGTATGATTGTTATGTATGTTGTGTATTCTATCGACTAGCCTGGCCCTGGTTTATATAATGCACCAGAGGCCTAGGTTAACAAGAGTCCTAGCCGAATACGCCGGTGGGGAGAAGTCCTTGTCTTGATCACCAAGTCTTTGTGGAATCTTCCTTGTATGCGGCAGCTGTCCGAACTGGCCCATGAGTATACGGCCATGGGGGTCCTCGGCCCAATCCAACTGATCGGGAGACGATGTGATGGATACCCCCTAGTCCAGGACACCGTCAGCGCTCTTCTATGAAGGGATCCTCTTAAACGGATGGTGTGTGAACATGTTCCAAAAACACATTGCTGGGAATAGGCTCCCTCTTGGAACCTATCTTTGCCAGGTCATCAGCGATACGTCTCCAATATCTATAATTTTTGATTGCTCCATGCTATATTATCTATTCTTTTGGACTATATTGGGCTTTATTTTCCACTTTTATATTATTTTTGGGACTAACCTATTGACCGGAGGCCCAACCCAGAATTGCTGTTTTTTGCCTATTTTAGTGTTTTGAAGAAACGGAATATCAAACGAAGTCCAAACGGAATAAAATCTTCGGGAACGTGATTTTCACACCGAACGTGATCCAGGAGACTTGGACCCTGCTCCAAGGAACAAAGATGCGGTCACGAGGGTGGGGGGCGCCCCCCCCCCCTAGGGCGCGCCCCCTACCTCGTGGGACCCTCGTTGCTCCTCCGGCGTACTTCTTCCTCCTATATATACACACGTACCCCCAAATGATCAGAAGAGGAGCCAAAAGCCTAATTCCACCGCCGTAACTTTCTGTATCCACGAGATCCCATCTTGGGGCCTGTTCCAGAGCTCCACGGAAGAGGGTCGTCATCACGGAGGTCTTCTACATCATCCTCGCCCCTCCGATGAAGTGTGAGTAGTTTACCTCAGACCTTCGGGTCCATAGTTAGTAGCAAGATGGCTTCTTCTCTCTCTCTGAATCTCAATACAAAGTTCTCCCCCTCTCTTGTGGAGATCTATTCGATGTAATCTTCTTTTTGTGGTGTCTTTGTTGAGACCGATGAATTGTGGGTTTATGATCAAGTCTATCTAATAATAATATTTGAATCTTCTCTGAATTCTTTTACGTATGATTGGTTATCTTTGCAAGTCTCTTTGAATTATCCGTTTGGTTTGGCCAACTAGATTGGTAGTTCTTTCCATGGGAAAAGTGTTTAGCTTTGGGTTCGATCTTGCAGTGTCCTTACCCAGTGACAGAAGGGGCAGCAAGGCACGTATTGTATCGTTGCCATTGAGGATAACAAGATGGGGTTTATTTCATATTACATGAATTTATCTCTACATCATGTCATCTTGCTTAAGGCGTTACTCTGTTTTTAACTTAATACTATAGATGCATGCTGGACAGCGGTCGATGAGTGGAGTAATAGTAGTAGATGTAGAATCATTTTGGTCTACTTGTCACGGACGTGATGCCTATATACATGATCGTGCCTAGATATTCTCATAAATATGCTCAATTCTGTCAATTGCTCAATAGTAATTTGTTCACCCACCGTAGAATACTTATGCTCTTGAGAGAAGCCACTAGTGAAACCTATGGCCCCCGGGTCTATTCTCATCATATCAATCTCCATCACTTTAATATTGCTTTGCTTTTTTACTTTGCCTTTACTTTTTACTTTGCATATTTATATCAAACATACCAAAAATATTATATCTATCAGATCTCACTCTCGTAAGTGACCGTGAAGGGATTGACAACCCCTAATCGCGTTAGTTGCGAGTAGCTATCATTTTGTTCAGGTACGAGGGACTTGAGCGTGGCCTCCTACTGGATTGATACCTTGGTTCTCAAAACTGAGGGAAATACTTGCGCTACTCTGTTGCATCATCCCTTCCTCTTCGGGGAAAACCAACGCAAGCTCAAGATGTAGCAAGAAGGATTTCTGGCGCCGTTGCTGGGGAGTCTATGTAAAAACTCAACATACCAAGTACCCATCGCAATCCCTATCTCTCGCATTACATTATTTTCCATTTGCCTCTCGTTTTCCTCTCCCCCACTTCACCCTTGCCGTTTTATTCGCCTTCTCTCTCTCTCTCTATCCTCCCTCTCTTTCTCTATTTGCCTCTTTTGCCCGTTTCTTGTTTGCTCGTATGGTTGGAATAGTTGTTTATTTATTACTAAACAGAGAACCTAAGATCTATGGATCCTCATCCACTTGCTAATCTTTTTAAGAGATCCAATTATGATGAACCAATTGCTAGTGAGTTTTGTGCACTAGATTATCTTTATGAAGTTTTGCTTGAAATTCGTGAATCTGAAAAGTGTGATGAATTACTTTATGAAGCGATTCACGATAGATCTTTGAATGAAAAGCAGGATTGCAATGATTTTACTATAAATTCTCTTGATTTCAATTGTGCTAATAATATGCAAAACAATAAGCTTGGGGATGCTAGTTTTGCTATGTCTACTACTTGTTGTAATGATCATGATTGGGGTGATTCTTCTTATGATATTGAAAATTTATTTAAGCCCCATGATGAATATGAAATTGATAATAGTGTTTGCAATATTATTTAAAGTGGGTTTGGAAGAGTGTCAACTTTAGATCCCACATATTTGGAGAATGTTCAATCTTATGGAAGTTTTGATAAAAGTGGGTTTGGAAAGGTCATGACTTTAGTTAATGTTAATCCCACTATTTTGGAAGAGTGTCAACTTTGCATGCATATGGATCGCGTTGAAAATATTTTGTGTGATAGCTATTTTTTTGAATTTGCTTATGATACCTCATGCAATTATTATGAGAGAGGAAAATATGGTGGTAGAAATTTTCATGTTACTAAATTACCTCTCGTTATGTTGAGATTGCTATTGTTTCTTTCCGCTTCCTTGCATACGCTAGTTTTTGCTTGCCTTGCTAATTTGTTTGCCTATAAGATGCCGATGCATAGGAAGTATGTTAGACTTAGATGTGTTTTTCACATGCTTTATGATGCTCCTTTTGTGCTTCAATTCTTGTCTTTCATGTGAGCATCATTAAAATTATCAATGCCTAGCTATAAGGCTTTAAAGAAAAGCGCTTGTTGGGAGACAACCCAATATTTTTCCTTGCTGTTATATAATAAATAATTTATTTAGCCTCTGTTTTGGTTGTGTTTTTTGTGTTTAATTAGTGTTTGTGCCAAGTAGAACCGTTGGGAAGACTTGGGGGAAATCTTGTTGAACTTCCTGTAAAAACCAGAAACTTTAGTGCTCATGAGAACTGCTGTCATTTTTATTTGAAGAGTGATATTTAGTTCATTATTTTTGAAGATGATTAATATATAAATTCCTCACGTCCAGCAATTTATTTTATAATTTTTGGGGTTCCAGATCTTGCGCTAGCTACAGATTACTACAGACTGTTCTGTTTTTGACAGATTCTGTTTTTCGTGTGTTGTTTGCTTATTTTGATGAATCTATGGCTAGTAAAATAGTTTATAATCCATAGAGAAGTTGGAATACAGTATGTTTAACACCAATATAAATAAATAATGAGTTCATTACAGTACCTTGAAGTGGTCTTTTGTTTTCTTTCGCTAACGGGGCTCACGAGTTTTCTTCTTTGAGTTTTGTGTTGTGAAGTTTTCAAGTTTTGGGTGAATTCTTGTGATGGATTATGGAACAAGGAGTGTAAAGAGCCTAATCTTGGGGATGCCCATGGCACCCCCAAGATAATCCAATGACACCAAAAATTCGAAGCTTGGGGATGTCCCGGAAGGCATCCCCTCTTTCGTCCACTTCCATCGGTAATTTACTTGGAGCTATATTTTTATTCACCAACATGATATGTGTTTTGCTTGGAGCGTCTTGTATTATTTTTGTCTTTGTGTCTTAGTATGCCACAATCATCCTTTATGTACACACCTTTTGAGAGATCCATACATGAATTAAAATTTGATAGAATACTCTATGTGATTCACTTATATCTTTTGAGCTAAGTAGTTTTGCTCTATGTGCTTCACTTATATCTTTTGAGTGTTATAATTTTGCTCTATGTGCTTCACTTAGATATTTTAGAGCACGGTGGTGGATTTGTTTTAAAGAAACTATTGATCTCTCATGCTTCACTTAAATTATTTTGAGAGTCTCTTAATAGCATGGTAATTTGCTTAATAATAATATGCTTGGTATTCAAGATTTGTGAAACTTTCTTTTGAGTGTGTTGAATACTAAGAAAAGATTGAAGCATGATAATTGTTTTGATATATGGAGGTGATAATATTAAAGTCATTCTAGTTGAGTAGTTGTGAATTTAAAGAATACTTGTGTTGAAGTTTGCGATTCCCGTAGCATGCACGTATGGTGAACCGTTATGTGATGAAGTCGGAGCATGATTTATTTATTGATTGTCTTCCTTATGAGTGGCGGTCGGGGACGAGAGATGGTCTTTTCCTACCAATCTATCCCCCTAGGAGCATGCGTGTAATACTTTGCTTTGATAAACTTCTAGATTTTTTCAATAAGTATATGAGTTCTTTATGACTAATGTTGAGTCCATAGATTATACGCACTCTCACCCTTCCACCTTTGCTAGCCTCTCTAATACCGCACACCTTTCGCCGGTATCATACGCGTACCATATACCTTCCTCAAAACAGCCACCATACCTACCTATTATGGCATTTCCATATCCATTCCAAGATATATTGCCATGCAACTTTCCACCATCTAGTTCATCATGACACATTCATCATTGTCCTATTGCATATCCCGGTACACCGCCGGATGCATTCACATACACTCATATTTTGTTCTAAATATCAAGTTGTAATTGTTGAGTTGTAAGAAAAATAAAAGTGTGATGATCATCATTATTAGAGCATTGTCCCAGTGAGGAAAGAATGATGGAGACTATGATTCCCCCACAAGTCGGGATGAGACTCCGGACAAAAAATAAATAAATAAAAGAGGCCAAAGAATCCCAAATAAAAAGAGGCCATAAAATAAAATAAAAAGAGAAAAGGCCCAAATAAAAAAATATTAAAAAATGAGAGAAAAAGAGAGAAGGGACAATGTTACTATCCTCTTACCACACTTGTGCTTCAAAGTAGCACCATGATCTTCATAGTAGAGAGTCTCTCATGTTATCACTTTCATATACTAGTGGGAATTTTACATTATAGAACTTGGCTTGTATATTCCAATGATGGGCTTCCTCAAATTGCCCTAGGTCTTCATGAGCAAGCAAGTTGGATGCACACCCACTGTCGGTGTCAAAACCGGTGGATCTCGGGTAGTGGGTCCCGAACTGTGCGTCTAGGCCGGATGGTAACAGGAGGCAGGGAACACGATGTTTTACCCAGGTTCGGGCCCTCTTGATGGAGGTAAAACCCTACGTCCTGCTTGATTAATATTGATGATATGGGTAGTACAAGAGTAGATCTACCACGAGATCAAGGAGGCTAAACTCTAGAAGCTAGCCTATGGTATGATTGTTGTATATGGAGTTGATTGCCTACGGACTACAACCCTCCGGTTTATATAGACACCGGATAGGGTTAGGGTTACATAGAGTCGGTTACAATGGTAGGAGATCTTGAATATCCGCATCGCCAAGCTTGCCTTCCACGCCAAGGAAAGTCCCATCCGGACACGGGACGAAGTCTTCAATCTTGTATCTTCATAGTCCAGGAGTCCGGCTGAAGGTATAGTCCGGCTACCCGAACGCCCCCTACTCCAGGACTCCCTCAGTAGCCCCTGAACCAGGCTTCAATGACGATGAGTCCGGCGCGCAAATTGTCTCTGGCATTGCAAGGGGGGTTCCTCCTCCAAGTCCTTCATAGAAGATTGTAAACACCAAGAGTTGTGTCCGGCTCTGTAAAATAAGCTTCCACATATTGCCATAGAGAGAATAATATTAACACAAATCAAATCTGCTGACGTATTCTGCAGTGCGTCAACACACTACAGCCAAGTCCTTCACTCGAATCATTTTCACTTTTCCACCTCAGCGTGTTTTGCGAGGAGGTTTCCTTGGCACGTCTTGTCAAAGCAGAGATCGTGTACCCCCTTTTACGGGATTCTCATCAATACGGACGTGGGTAACCCAACCGCGCCACTTATCACGGCGCTTGGGAGGCAAGCGAGTTTTACTAGGCAGGCGGGGACGCACAACCGCATCCGCCCATATAAGGGGACAAGGATCCACCTTTTTACCTACGCCTTCTTCCTCCTTTGCCTATCTATCTCCTGCGCACCCGAGCTCCAGCGCCCAAGCCCGCACTTCCCACCTCAACCTTCTCCAGCAATGTCTGGAGCGGGAGGCAAGTGGATGGTCTCCTCCGTCACAGAGGGAAAAATCAAGAAGCTAAGGAAGGCCGGATACCTGTCCAAGGACATCGCGCACCGGCTTCCCGAAGAGGGGCAGCTTCTCCCCACCCCAAGGCCCCATGAGAGGGTAGTATTTCTCCCCCACTTCCTCCGCGGACTGGGTTTTCCACTCCGCCCATTTGTCCGGGGGCTCATGTTCTACTACGTCCTGGATTTCCACGATCTGGCCTCCGAACTTCATCCTCAACATCTCGGCATTTATCGTCGTGTGCGAGGCTTTTCTCCACGTCCGCCCCCATTTCGGCCTCTGGCTCAAGACCTTCAGCGTCAAGCCCAAGGTGGTGCGCGGCAGCCAGGCGGAGTGCGGAGGCGCCATGGCGGGCAAGATGGCCAACGTCCTATGGTTCGAGGGCTCTTTCGTGGAGACCCTAAAGGGATGGCAATCCAGGTGGTTTTATATCACCGAGCTGCGCGATCCAGAATGGACCGCAGCCCCCGAGTTCCGATCCGGACCCCCCACGCGGCTTATGTCCTGGAAAGAGACGGTCCTGTCGTGGGGTGACGAAAAAGAGGTGACCGGATTGCAAACATGCGTCCAGTCCCTGGTGAACAAGCCAGTCCGGCTCGTTAATATAATCCAGGTTATGATCGTCCGCCGGATCCTCCCGTGCCAACGACGGGATTTTAATCTGTGGGAGTTCGACCCGGCGCAGCATCAAACCCTCGGCAGGCTCTTCGACACGACGTACGAAGACGCCTGGAAGATGCTATTCAAGGGCGCCGAGGCTCCCGCATCCGCTTCCGAGGACCGCGGATACAGCTCGCAGCGTCACGCTAGCGAGGTAAGCCATCTACACCTTTTACAGGATGTTAAGCTTTTTTCATAGTTTGACTCTATGCGGGATCTAAACTCCCTTACCTTTGACAGGCTTGGCGGGCGATATCCGGACCGATTAACTGTCCGGCTCCGCTGCCCGAAGACCCAGCCCCAGCTCTACTAGTGAAGTTGCTGGCTCCGGCGCCTTATGTGGTGCCGTAGAAGAAGGCCAAGAAGAAGAAGACCACGGGGACTCGAAAGAGTGCCCGCAACGTGGTGGTGTCGGACTCGTCATCTGACGAGTCCGAGACGCCCTCCTCCCGCGAAAACGAGGAGGAGGAAGAAGAAAACTCTCCCCCCCCCAGTGGAGGAAGGAGAGAAGAGGAAGGCCGCCCCAACGGGGGAGGCCGGGGGGTCTAGGAAAAGGAAGACCCCTCCGTCGAACCATGCCCCCAACGCCGAAGAGGGCAAAGAGGAGTGGCCAAACAGGGCCAAGCGTCCGGCGAAATCGTAAGTTCGGATATTAGAGTAACTCATGATGTTCCTTTGTTGCACAGCTTTCCCTAATGTCGAATGTAATTATGCAGTCCGCCCCGGGCCGAATTCGACGAATCGTCGGGCGGCTCCCTGGACTCATCGGACGTGAACTCAGTTCCGCCCGCTGTCTCCCCCCGCACTGCAGACGACACCGAAGTGGCGTCGCGACAAGCTCCGGGGCAGGAGGAGGTGGTCCCGGAGGAGCCGCAAGGCAACCTCCCGGACTCCAGGAGTGAAGGGGACAAGACCCCCCTAGGCTCCAAGTCCGGCTTTAAGCCGGACACTGCGCCGGAATTATCAATGGTTCCGGACCACGGTAGGCGAACTCCTGCCAAGAGGAGCAAGCCTACTGAGCCGGCTTCCTCCGTCCAACCGGAGGCGCCGGACAATCTGCTGGAGGAGCTTAAGGGCGCCTCCATTGACAAGGAGCACCGTGCCATCATGAGTACGGTGGTCCAGAAGGTTCGGTCCGCCAAAAGCGGACTGACTGAAGCTTGTGCTAGCCTTCTAACAGGCTTCGAGGTAACTAAAAATATTACCGTATAGACAGTAGCCCCTGATGCTCTGTTTGGCGTTCGGAAAGAAAAGCCGAATAGAGGATCTATTAAATATCGCAGGAGTCTAACTAAAAAGGAGTCAATATACGTATGTAGGCTTCGCTGCTGGCCACCGCCGCACTGACTGCGGAGGTGGGTGCCCTGAAGCAGGGCCTCGAGCAGACCGAGCAAGAGCTCGTCCTTGCCAAATGGCGGCTCGAGGAGAAAGAAGGTAAGAGATACCTTATAGAAAAAATGCCTACAGGAAGGCGCAATTGCAAAAAGTGACAGGAGTATACTGCTTATTTTAGGGGCCACAACTGAGGTGGCGACCCTCAAGTAGGCGCTGTCCGAGGCCGAGAAGAAAGCGGCCACGGAGCGCGCCGAGCGGGAGAAATTTGAGGCGCAGGTCGGCGAGGGGCGGCAAGAGCTTCAGGTTCTCATGCAAAAACATGAGAGTTTGGAGCTCGACTCGAAGACGCGAGCGTCCGAGCTTGCTGCGTCCCTTAAAACTGCCAAATTTGCCAAGGCCAAAGCCCAAAAGGCCCTCCAAGAGTTGGAGGAGACGAGGAAGATAGCAGCGGGTAAGGCATTCTTTATGCAAATCAGAAATATATAAGTGAACTACGTGTTACTTACCCGAATCCGGAGCTCTCCAGGGGCATTCGCAGATCTTCCCCACAGCGTATCCGACGCCGCCGCATTCTACCGAGCTGAAGAGGGTAGCTCGACGGAGAAGGTGGTCTGGTCTCAGTATTCTGAGGCCGGACACCCTGTGCCCTTGAGTGACCAGCTGAAACAGCTGGTCGAGCTCCACAAGGCGGCCGAGCAGGCCATGAAGGGCTTCATAGCTCGGCTGTGGCCCGGAGAGGCCCTGCCTGGGAGCTATTTCGGGCTGGTGCGGCGGCTGGTGGAGGCCTGTCCGAGGCTTGAGGTCATCAAGCGCTCCGTCTGCATCGAAGGTGCCCGTCGGGCCCTTGCCCGTGCAAAGGTGCACTGGGGTAAGCTGGACGGTGAGAAGCTTGTGAAGGACGGGCCGCCGCCGGGGAAGGAGCATCGCAAGCCCGAGAACTACGACAAGGATGTTCTTGCAGGTGCCCGCCTTGTGGCGGATGAATGTACCAAGGATGTAATTTTTGAATGAACTCGCTCGTGTTATACTGTGCGCTGAAAACTTGTTCATATGCGCTAAGCAATGCTTGAATTTAAAATATTACTTTCTGCGCGGCCGTTTATCAAAATATTGAGAGATGGCCAGTCGTCGGCTTCTGCCCCCGTGCCACTAGTGCTGGGGTGTTCTTGATAAACCTGAGCACTCTTTTTCCCATAGTTGGGTCCTTCGAGGGAGGCGCTCAGCACAACGAACCAGGCAATCGGACTATAATGCTTGAACACTCTCACTTAGCCATAGAACTCTATAATTTTAAATTTCGGCGAAGCCCCTAGTTTGGAAGACCGAGTTCGGGGCGCTATCCACGCCTTGGCCGGACAAAGCCAGCTCCTCGCTCGAAGCGGCATAAGCCTTTAGGTACTCGAAAAACCTCTCGAACAGCGACCAGTCTCTCGCCACATCATGACAGTCAGTTTTAGCTTTCTCCACTGAGGTGCTTAACCCAGCTGAACCGGGGCACAATCGCAGTGGTTCTCCTAGTGCTACCTTAGCCGATAGATTGGAACGTAAGGCACCAAAACATAGGAGCCGGGCAAACCCAACTATTGACCCAAATCATGATTCGGAGCCGATGCATATAGTGCTATAACTTTGGGGTGCCGCACTTGTGAAAGTGTACGGACTTCTCACACCATTATGAGGGGTACTGAAGCCCCTGGCGTGTTTGCGGTACCATGGTGTACGGGTGCAATCATGTCATTTAATAAACATAAATGTGAAAAGAAGACAATGCAAAAAATAGACAAGAAGCTAAGCATTGTTTATAGAGAGGCTATTTATCAAAGCCGAACGATACTAATAGTGCGGTAAGCAAAAGATATTGGACTATTCAGTATGTCCTGACCAGGGGCAGGCCGCGGAATTGTATTTAAAACAGGTATACCGCTCGTAACAGAGACCACCTGGGAGTTCCATAATGCAGCATGGCTTATCTGCCTCCCTGGATCTTGCATCGTTTGTGTGGCAGTCGAATTGCCGAACAGGTCGTCCGAAGTATGGAGTCCTGAAAGTAAGAAAACATTAAAAAAAGAATCCGGCAGCCCCTAATATGTTTTAAGCCGTATTTTGGGCGTGCCGTTATTGTCCCCCTTCCCCTGTGCCCATGGTATTTCCAGGGCGTAGTTATGTACGCGAGGTACTGGTTTCGCTATGTCGCGAAAGCTGGGGTTGGGGCCGCATTGCTACGCTTGCTCAGAGTGTGCTAGGCGGTCCTGCCGTGGGTTACTCCGGGCGCGCTTGGCAGTGTCTAGCTTTTTAATGGCCGGACTGGAGAATTGCCTGAGAAGGCTACTTTGTACCTCCGCTGCGAGAGCCGCCGTATGCTCCTCCGTACGGAGGGAGCGTTCGGTGTTTCCGTTGACCGTAATTACTCCTCGAGGGCCTGGCATCTTGAGCTTGAGATATGCATAGTGCGGCACCGCATTGAACTTTGCGAATGCGGTTCGTCCGAGCAGGGCGTGATAGCCACTGCGAAACGGGACTATATCGAAGATTAACTCTTCGCTTCGGAAATTGTCCGGGGAACCGAAGACCACGTCAAGTGTTACTGAGCCTGTACAGTTGGCCTCTACACCTGGTATAACGCCTTTAAAGGTCGTTCTTGTGGGCTTAATCCTTGAGGGATCTATGCCCATTTTCCGCACTGTATCCTGATAAAGCAGGTTCAGGCTACTGCCGCCGTCCATGAGGACTCTTGTGAGATGAAATCCGTTGATGATTGGGTCGAGAACCAATGCAGCGAAGCCTCCATGACAGATGCTAGTGGGATGGTCCCTTCGATCAAAAGTGATCGGGCAGGAGGACCATGGGTTGAACTTTGGGGTGACTGGCTCCATCGCGTATACGTCCCGTAGCGCATGCTTCCGCTCCCGGTTGGGAATGTGGGTTGCGTATATCATGTTCACCATCCGCACTTGTGGGGGAAAGCCCTTCTGTCCATTATTGTTCGGCGGCTTGGGCTCCTCGTCGTCGCTGTGCAGCCCCTTGTCTCTGTTTTCGGCCCTTAACTTGCCTGCCTGCTTGAACACCCAACAATCCCTGTTAGTGTGATTGGCTGGCCTTTCGAGGGTGCCATGTATCTGGCACAAGCGATCGAGTATTCGGTCCAAACTGGACGGGCCCTGAGTATTCTTTTTGAATGGCTTTTTCCGCTGACCGGATTTATAGCCTTTGAATCCGGCATTGACTGCCGTGTCTTCATTGCTGTCGCTGCTAACGCGGCGTTTTTGCTTATTCCGATGTGTCCTACCACTTTTGTCCTTGGTATCCGAATTACCAGGGTTCTTTGATAAGTTGTTACTGCGATCTAGCCAGCTGTCTTCTCCCGCGCAAAAGCGGGTCATGAGTGTCGTGAGGGCTGCCATGGATTTCGGCTTTTCCTGTCCCAGGTGCCGGGCAAGCCACTCGTCGTGGATGTTATGCTTGAAGGCTGCTAGGGCCTCTGCGTCCGGACAGTCGACTATCTGGTTTTTCTTTGTTAGGAACCGTGTCCAGAATTGTCTGGCCGATTCCTCTGGCTGCTGAATTATGTGGCTTAAGTCGTCGACATCCGGTGGTCGCACGTAAGTGCCCTGGAAGTTGTCGAGGAATGCGGCTTCCAGGTCCTCCCAAGAACCGATTGAGTCTGCTGGCAAGCTGTTAAGCCAATGCCGGGCCGGTCCTTTAAGTTTGAGCGGGAGGTATTTGATGGCGTGTAGATCATCGCCGCGTGCCATGTGGATGTGAAGGAGATAATCCTCGATCCATACCGCCGGATCTGTTGTGCCATCGTATGACTCGATGTTTATGGGTTTGAAACCCTCTGGGATTTTATGATCCATTACTTCATTCGTGAAGCATAGCGGGTGTGCGGCGCCTCTGTACTGGGATGTATCACGACGCAGCTCGGAAGAGCTATGTCTGTTGTGTTCGGCCCGGCTGGATTTGTTGTATCCGGAGTGAAGATCATTGTCACATGCCGTAGGGCGCCTGCATGATCCGTAGATCGATCTTGTTTGTCTTGCCTTATCCTCCAGTATGTCCCGCAGGTCTGGCGCATTTTCCCGTGCCTTAGTTGAGCGCGTCGGGGCATGGCTTCAGTGGAGGGCTGAGAGGCCTCTCTGTCGCGGCCGCGAGGTGGCCGGTCTGCCATGTCATGCGCTGGTGATGTAGGTGCTTCCTCCTCGATCGGGGTAGCGGCCTGCGCTTTGGGTAACTATTGGAGGGGCGTTCGAGTTCATACTCTTCGGCCGCAAGGACTTCAGTCCATCTGTCAGCTAGCAAATCTTGGGCAGCTCTAAGCTATTGCTGCTTTTTCTTGAGGCTGCTTGTCGTGGCTAAAAGCCTGCGTTTAAAACGCTCTTGTTCGGCGGGGTCTGATGGTATGACGAATTCGTCGTCATCGAGGCTTGCCTCGTCTTCAGAGGGAGGCGTATAGTTATCATCCTCGACCTCTCGGTCTGCCGCTCTCTCATGAGGGCTGGCTTCTCCATCTTCCTATGCCGGATCTTGCTGAGGTGGGTGTTCTCCGGCGCTATCCGGGGTAGTATTATCTCCTGTGCCGGAATCACCATTTTTGCTTTGGCGGGATTTAGAGAGGCGCCGCTGACGCCGGCGCTTTGGCTGTTTCTTGGGGGCGTCATCCCCCACTGTTCCATCGCCATCTCCATCTTTTGGAGTATCCACCATATATATGTCATATGACGAGGTGTCCTTCCAACGCCCTACAGGTGCTGGTTCCTGTTCGTCTCCTACATCGTCGTCCATGCCGTCGATGTCTTCGGAGCCGAAGTCAAGCATGTCGGTTAGATCGTCGACAGTGGCTACAAAGTGGGTGGTGGGTGGGCTTTGAATTTCCTCATCGTCCGTATCCCATCCTCACTGACCGTAGTCTGGCCAGGGCTCTCCTGATAAAGAGAGAGACTTAAGAGAATTCAGGATGTCGCCAAAGGGCGAATGCTGAAAGATGTCTGCGACGGTGAACTCCATTGTCGGCGCCCAATCGGATTCGATTGGTAGGGGCGCGGGGGGTTCGGAGTTCGGGGAGGAGTCCGGATCCTCGGAGTCACGGGTCGCGCAGAGTGCGGGGCTAGCGTTCGGCTCGATCGCTTTTGGGATCACAGCCCCCGAGGTGATGTCCAACCGCTCATCCTCGATTGGCGCAATAGGCCCCGAATTAGGGGTCGGAACCGATGCGTGTGCGGCCTCCAGGACACTGTCCGGGGGCAGAGCTAGATCATGCCCCTCGAGGTAGTGCGGCGCGCTTGGCCGTGGCTCGAACCCGTCGAAGATCAAGTCTCCGCGGATGTCAGCCGTGTAGTTTAAGCTTCCAAACCTGACTTGATGGCCAGGGGCGTAGCTTTCGATCTGCTCCAGGTGGCCGAGCGAATTGGCCCGCAGAGCGAAGCCGCCGAAGATGAAGATTTGTCCGGGAGAAAAGTCTCACCCTGGACCGCATCGTTGTTGATGATCAAAGGAGCCATCGGGCCTAAAGGCGACGACACAGAGGAACTCTCAATGAAAGCACCAATGTCGGTGTCAAAACCGGCGGATCTCGGGTAGTGGGTCCCGAACTGTGTGTCTAGGCCGGATGGTAACAGGAGGCAGGGAACACGATGTTTTACCCAGGTTCGGGCCCTCTTGATGGAGGTAAAACCCTACGTCCTGCTTGATTAATATTGATGATATGGGTAGTAAAAGAGTAGATCTACCACGAGATCAAGGAGGCTAAACCCTAGAAGCTAGCCTATGGTATGATTGTTGTATATGGAGTTGATTGCCTACGGACTACAACCCTCCGGTTTATATAGACACCAGATAGGGTTAGGGTTACATAGAGTCGGTTACAATGGTAGGAGATCTTGAATATCCACATCGCCAAGCTTGCCTTCCACGCCAAGGAAAGTCCCATCCGGACACGGGACGAAGTCTTCAATCTTGTATCTTCATAGTCCAGGAGTCCGGCTACCCGAACACCCCCTAATCCAGGACTCCCTCACCCACTTAGTTTCTTTTTGAGCTTTCATATACTTATAGCTCTAGTGCATCCGTTGCATGGCAATCCCTACTCACTCACATTGATATCTATTGATGGGCATCTCCATAGCCCATTGATACGCCTAGTTGATGTGAGACTATCTTCTCCTTTTTGTCTTCTCCACAACCACCACTCTATTCCACCTATAGTGCTATATCCATGGCTCACGCTCATGTATTGCATGAGGATTGAAAAAGTTTTGAAAAAGTTAGAGTATGAAACGATTGCTTGGCTTGTCATTGGGGTTGTGCATGATTTAAATACTTTGTGTGGTGAAGATAGAGCATAGCCAGACTATATGATTTTGTAGGGATAACTTTCTTTGGCCATGTTATTTTGAGAAGACATAATTGCTTTGTTAGTATGCTTGAAGTATTATTATTTTTATGTCAATATAAACTTTTGTCTTGAATCTTTTGAATCTAAATATTCATACCAAAATTAAGAAGATTTGCATTGAAATTATGCCAAGTAGCACTCCGCATCAAAAATTCTCTTTTTATCATTTACCTACTCGAGGACGAGCAGGAATTAAGCTTGGGGATGCCTGATACGTCTCCAACGTATCTATAATTTTTGATTGCTCCATGCTATATTATCTATTGTTTTGGACTATATTGGGCTTTATTTTCCACTTTTATATTATTTTTGGGACTAACCTATTAACCGGAGGCCCAGCCCAGAATTGCTGTTTTTTGCCTCTTTCAGTGTTTCGAAGAAACGGAATATCAAACAGAGTACAAACGGAATAAAATCTTCGGGAATGTGATTTTCTCACCGAACGTGATCCAGGAGACTTGGACCCTGCTCCAAGGAACAAAAGAGGCGGTCACGAGGGTGGGGGGTGCCCCCCCATATGGCGCACCCCCTGCCTCATGGGCCCCTCGTTGCTCCTCTGGCGTACTTCTTCCTCCTATATATACACACGTACCCCCAAACAATCAGAAGAGGAATCAAAAACCTAATTCCACCGCTGCAACTTTCTGTATCCACGAGATCCCATCTTGGGGCCTGTTCCGGAGCTCCGTCGGAAGAGGGTCGTCATCACGGAGGGCTTCTACATCATCCTAGCCCCTCCGATGAAGTGTGAGTAGTTTACCTCAGACCTTCGGGTCCATAGTTAGTAGCTAGATGGCTTCTTCTCTCTCTTTGAATCTCAATACAAAGTTCTCCCCCTCTCTTGTGCAGATCTATTCGATGTAATCTTCTTTTTGCCGTGTGTTTGTTGAGACCGATGAATTATGGGTTTAGGATCAAGTCTATCTATGAATAATATTTGAATCTTCTCTGAATTCTTTTATGTATGATTGGTTATCTTTGCAAGTCTCTTCGAATTATCTGTTTGGTTTGGCCAACTTGATTGGCAGTTCTTGCCATGGGAGAAGTGCTTAGCTTTGGGTTCGATCTTGCGGTGTCCTTACCTAGTGACAGAAGGGGTAGCAAGGCACGTATTGTATCGTTTCCATCGAGGATAACAAGATGGGGTTTATTTCATATTGCATGAATTTATCTCTCTACATCATGTCATCTTGCTTAAGGCGTTACTCTGTTTTTAACTTAATACTCTAGATGCATGCTGGATAGCGGTCGATGAGTGGAGTAATAGTAGTAGATGTAGAATCGTTTCGGTCTACTTGTCACGGACGTGATGCCTATATACATGATCATGCCTAGATATTCTCATAACTATGCTCAATTCTGTCAATTGCTCAACAGTAATTTGTTCACCCACCGTAGAATACTTATGCTCTTGAGAGAAGCCACTAGTGAAACCTATGGCCCCTGGGTCTATTCTCATCATATCAATCTCCATCACTTTAATCTTGCTTTGCTTTTTACTTCACCTTTACTTTTTACGTTGCATCTTTATATCAAAAATACCAAAAATATTATATCAGATCTCACTCTCGTAAGAGAACGTGAAGGGCTTGACAACCCCTAATCGCGTTGGTTGCGAGTAGCTATCGTTTTGTGCAGGTACGAGGGACTTGAGCGTGGCCTCCTACTGGATTGATACCTTGGTTCTCAAAAACTGAGGGAAATACTTACGCTACTCTGCTGCATCATCCCTTCCTCTTCGGGGAAAACCAACGCAAGCTCAAGACGTAGCAATCAGCTGCTTGGTTCTTCAGTCGGGTATATGGTGAAGCTCTAACCCCTCAAACTTCTTTTCAAATTTTCTCACTACATTGCAATAACCAGTCATAGCTGGACTCCTAACATCCCATTCCTTCATCACTTGATTAACCACCAAATTTGAGTCATCGTAGACCATTAGGCAACGGACACCGAGTGAAATGGCCATACGCAACCCATACAGAAGTGACTCGTATTGAGCTTCATTGTTGGAGGAATCAAAGTGAATCTGCAGGATGTAACTGAGTTTGTTGCCTCGCGGTGATACCAAGACTACTCCAGCACCGGAACCATTCAGCATCTTGTATCCATCAAAGAACATAGTCCAATGTTCCGACTGAATCTGAGTCGGCAGCTGCTGTTCGATCCACTCGACGAGAAAATCTGCTATTGCTTGGGATTTGATTGCTTTCTTTGCCTCAAACTTGATATCCAATGGAAGGAGTTCAATCGCCCATTTGGCCACCCGACCAGTTGCATCTGTGTTGTTCAAAATTTCTAATAATGGAGTGTCACTAACGACTGTAATTGAATGATTTGAGAAGTAGTGCACAACTTTCTTTATGGTCAAGTAAATCCCATAGACAAGCTTCTGATAATGTGGATATCTCTGCTTGGATGGGGTTAAAACTTCAGAAAAATAATACACTGGGCACTGAACCCTGTAGGTTTTACCTTCTTCTCGCTTGGCCGTGAGTACTATACTGACGACTTGTCAAGTGGCTGCAATATAAAGTAGTAAAGGCTCCTTGCTGATTGGGGCAGCGAGCACCGGCTGGGTGGCAAGTAGGGTTTTGAGCTCTACAAACGCTGCGTCAGCCTCAGGAGTCCACTCGAACTTATCAGATTTCTTCATCAGTCGGTAAAAAGGCAAAGCCTTTTCACCGAGACAATAGATGAATCGACTCAAAGCGGCCAAACAACCAGTAAGCTTCTGAACGTCGTGTACGCGCACATGGCGTTTCATTCAGAGTATTGCACCAACTTTCTCAGGGTTTGCATCGATCCCACATTCGGAAACGAGGAAACCAAGTAACTTGCCACCTGAAACTCCAAACATACACTTCAATGGATTGAGCTTGATATCATATCTCCTCATATTAGCAAAAGTTTCAGCGAGGTTAGTCAGCAGGTCGGAACCTTTACGTGACTTAACCACGATGTCATCCATGTATGCTTCCACATTCCGACTGATTTGAGTGAGCAGGCACTTCTGTATCATGCGCATGAATGAGGCACCAACATTCTTGAGACCAAAAAGCATGGTGACATAGCAAAAGCACCCGAACGGGGTGATAAAAGCTGTTTTTATTTCATCTGGTCCATACAGTCGGATCTGATGGTACCCAGAATATGCATCCAGGAAAGCCAACCGCTCACATCCTGCAGTCGAGTCGACTATCTGATCGATGCGAGGAAGAGGGAAGTGATCCTTCGGGCAGGCCGATTGATATGCTTGAAGTCGATACACATACGAAGTGAATTGTCTTTCTTAGGAACCATGATGACATTGGCGAGCCACTCGGAGTGGTAAATCTCTCGGATGAACTCAACTGCCAAAAGCTGTGCCACTTCCTCGCCAATTGCTTTTCTCTTCTGTACGGAAGACCGTCGGAGATGCTCTTTGACTGGTTTTACCTTTGGGTAAACTCACAAACGGTGCTCAGCCAGCTCCCTGGGCACACCTGGCATGTTAGAAGGTTTCCATGCGAAGATGTCCCAGTTCTCACAGAGGAACTGGATGAGCGCTTCTTCCTATTTGCTGTCGAGCGTCGTTGAGATATGAGTCGGAGCAGCATTTGGATCGGTCGAGTGAATATGAACCGACTTTGTTTCACCGGTCGACTGAAATGCAAACTCTGAGGCAGGTTTCTTAGCCCGCAGCAAATTACTCGGATCTGCATTCTTCTGGTATTCCTGCATTTCAACTGCTGCCATCTGTTCATCAACAATTTTTGGGACCAGGCATCTTCGACTTAAGATAGACATAACACGATCGAGCCATAAAACGAGCATATGCAGGCCTGCCCAGAATAGCATGATAAGCACTTTGAAAATCTACCACTTCAAATGTCAACTTGTCCTTACGGTAATTCTTAGAATCACCGAAAACCACGTCAAGAGTGATGTGACCAAGTGATTCAGCTTTCTTTCGAGGGATAACGCCGTGGAAGCTCATCCTGCTCTCACTAAGCTTGGACATCGGAATTCCCATCCCCTTCAGGGTTTCAGCGTAAAGAATATTTAGACCACTGCCACCATCCATCAACACTTTGGCTAGTGAAGTGCCTCCAACCACTGGGTCGACTACCAACGCTTGCCGCCCTGGAGTGGCAACGCGTGCTGGGTGATCGGACTGGTCAAATGTGATTGCAGTTTGCGACCACTTCAAATATGTCGTCGTTGCCGGGGCAACCATGTTTACTTCTCTGTTTATGACTTTCAGTCGACTTTTGCTCTCAATGTCAGCAAAAATCACCAAGGTGGAATTGACATTGGGGAAACCATCATCTTCCTCTTTGTCCTCATCCTTATCAGACTCCTACTCTTTCTCACTGGGTTGTTTCTCTCGGAATTGCTGGATAAGGAGTCGACACTATCGAGTGGTGTGCTTGGATAAATCAGATTTCCCTCTTCGTCTTTCTTCATGTGAATGTGACATGGCAAATCCAACACATCACTCCCTGCTTGATCTTTTACCTTCTTGGGGGTCCAGGGCCCCTTAGGTTTCCCTTTAAACTTTCCTTGGATCACTGCTGCAGTTTCACTAGCCCCTGCAGGCTCGGCCTTACGTTTCTATTTCTGATTGGAATTACCTCTTCCAACATCTTGGCCGACTGGTTTGCTCTTGCCGCTGCGGAGTCGGTCTTCTTCTTCACCATTTGCGTACCGAGTGGCTATTTCCATCATTCGGGTCAGGGTCATGTCTCCTGTCCGACCGAATTTCAGGTCAAGCTCACGATACCGAAGGCCCTCCTTGAAGATACACACTGCTTGATGCTGAGACACATTCTCCACTGTGTGATGCAAAGTGGTCCATCTCTGGATGTAGTCTCTCAAAGTTTCATTCGGTTTTTGCACGCAATGCTGTAATTCTGCCAACCCTGCAGGTCGTTTGCATGTACCTTCAAATGTTCTGACGAACACACGGGCCAACTCTTCCCAACTGAATATACTTCCTGGAGTCAACTGATTCAAATAGGCTCTAGCTGATCCTTCGAGCATCAAGGGGAGGTGCTTCATGGCCACCTCATCATTGCCACCACCGATCTGTACAACCACTCGGTAATCCTCAAGCCAAGTGTCAGGCTTGGACTCACCAGTGAACTTGCTAACTCCAGTCGCCAACCTGACGTTGGGAGGAATCTTTGCATCCCTGATGGCTCTGCTGAAACACTCTGGACCGGAAACATGAACTCTGTTGCCAGTCGGGCGATCTCTGTCAAGTCCGCTCTGTGTGCTCTGTTCTTGTCGACCAGAGCTTGAACGAGAATCGATCTCGCATCAAAACCTGGCTCCCTTGGGTCCACTGGTACTCTTTGTTCACCACTGTGTGGGTGCCTGTCATCATATTGCCGGGGCACATATGATCCACTCCTCGGAGGAGGTGTGGGCACCCGACGGCGGTCATCACGGTCGACTCGGTGATCATACTGCTCGTGGTTCCGACCCACATATTGATCCTGGTGATGCCCACGTCCCTCACGCCGCAGGGGCAATCTTGGGTTGTGGGCCGACTGGACTGTGTCAGTGCTACGTCTTGACCTTGCGTTAGTTTTCCCCGAAGAGGAAGGGATGATGCAGCAGAGTAGCGTAAGTATTTCCCTCAGTTTTTGAGAACCAAGGTATCAATCCAGTAGGAGGCCACGCTCAAGTCCCTCGTACCTGCACAAAACGATAGCTACTCGCAACCAACACGGTTAGGGGTTGTCAATCCCTTCACGGTCACTTACGAGAGTGAGATCTGATAGATATAATATTTTTGGTATTTTTGGTATAAAGATGCAATGTGTAAAGTAAAAGAAAAGTAAAAGGCAAAGCAAGATTAAAGTGATGGAGATTGATATGATGAGAATAGACCCGGCGGCCATAGGTTTCACTAGTGGCTTCTCTCAAGAGCATAAGTATTCTATGGTGGGTGAACAAATTACTGTTGAGCAATTGACAGAATTGAGCATAGTAATGAGAATATCTAGGCATGATCATGTATATAGGCATCACGTCCGTGACAAGTAGACCGAAACGATTCTGCATCTACTACTATTACTCCACTCATCGACCGCTATCCAGCATGCATCTAGAGTATTAAGTTAAAAACAGAGTAACGCTTTAAGCAAGATGACATGATGTAGAGAGATAAATTCATGCAATATGAAATAGGGTTTTTATCATTTATGCCACTAGTTGTGTCCCACTACTCAGTTTTGCCATTAGAAGTTACAACTGCTCAAAAATGGCATCAATCCGTGAGATGCTTACTCAAAAATGCCATTAGATATCTCAAAATGCTACCGTTCCGTTAGATGTTTGCTCAAAAATGCCATTAGACATTGTTATTTTTATGTCAAACCCGTTGACCATGTTCTATGACAAAAATAAGTCTAGACCCACATGGCAGTTCTTTCTATCTCACAATGATATGTGTGGCCCCACATGTCAGGAGTAACCAAGCGAATAATTTTACAGGAAAATAAGAATGCTGTTGGCATCAAGTGGGCCCCATACTTTATTGTAGTGAGATAGAGGGAGAGCTGGCATGTTGGTTCATAGGTATTTATGTCATTATAACATGGCAAAAGAGATTTGAGATCACAATAATGGTGTTTAGTGGCATTTTTGAGCATGTGTCTAATGAAGCGATGGCATTTTTGAGCAGTTGAAATTTCTAGTGGCAAAATTGAGTAGTGGGACACAACCGGTGGCATAACTACGAAATAAACCCCATCTTGTTATCCTCGATGGCAACGATGCAATACGTGCCTTGCTGCCCCTTCTGTCACTGGGAAAGGACACCGCAAGATCGAACCCAAAGCTAAGCACTTCTCCCATGGCAAGAACTACCAATCTAGTTGGCCAAACCAAACGGATAATTCGAAGAGACTTGCAAAGATAACCAATCATACATAAAAGAATCCAGAGAAGATTCAAATATTATTCATAGATAGACTTGATCATAAACCCACAATTCATCGATCTCAACAAACACACCGCAAAAAGAAGATTACATCGAATAGATCTCCACAAGAGAGGGGGAGAACTTTGTATTGAGATTCAAAGAGAGAGAATAAGCCATCTAGCTACTAACTATGGACCCGAAGGTCTGAGGTAAACTACTCACACTTCATCGGAGAGGCTATGATGATGTAGAAGCCCTCCGTGATGATGGCCCTCTCCGGCAGAGCTCTGGAACAGGCCCCAAGATGGGATCTCGTGGATACAGAAAGTTGCGGCGGTGGAATTAGGTTTTTGGCTCCTGTTCTGATCGTTTGGGTGTACGTATGTATATATAGGAGGAAGAAGTACGTCGGTGGAGCACCAAGGGGCCCACGAGGCAGGGGCGCGCCCTAGGGGAGCCCCCACCCTCGTGACCTCCTCTTTGACTCCTTGGAGTAGGGTCCAAGTCTCCTCGATCACGTTCGGTGAGAAAATCACGTTCCCAAAGGTTTTATTCCGTTTGGACTCCGTTTGATATTTTGTTTCTCCGAAACACTGAAATAGGCAAAAAACAGCAATTCTGGGCTGGGCCTCCGGTTAATAGGTTAGTCCCAAAAATAATATAAAAGTGGAAAATAAAGCCCAATATAGTCCAAAACAGTAGATAATATAGCATGGAGCAATCAAAAATTATAGATACGTTGGAGACGTATCAGGCATCCCCAAGCTTAATTCCTGTTCGTCCTCGAGTAGGTAAATGATAAAAAGAGAATTTTTGATGCGGAGTGCTACTTGGCATAATTTCAATGCAAATCTTCTTAATTGTGATATGAATATTCAGATTAGAAAGATTCAAGACAAAAGTTTATATTGACATAAAAATAATAATACCTCAAGCATACTAACAAAGCAATTATGTCTTCTCAAAATAACATGGCGAAAGAAAGTTATCCCTACAAAATCATATAGTCTGGCTATGTTCTATCTTCACCACACAAAGTATTTAAAATCATGCACAACCCCAATGGCAAGCCAAGCAATTGTTTCATACTCTAACCTTTTCAAAACTTTTTCAATCTTCACGCAATACATGAGCGTGAGCCATGGATATAGCACTATAGGTGGGATAGAATGGTGGTTGTGGAGAAGACAAAAAAGGAGAAGCTAGTCTCACATCAACTGGGCGTATCAACGGGCTATGGAGATGTCCATCAATAGATATCAATGTGAGTGAGTAGGGATTGCCATGCAACGGATGCACTAGAGCTATAAGTATATGAAAGCTCAAAAAGAAACTAAGTGGTTGTGCATCCAACTCGCTTGCTCATGAAGACCTAGGGCAATTTGAGGAAGCCCATCATTGGAATATACAGGCCAAGTTCTATAATGAAAGATTCCCACTAGTATATGAAAGTGATAACATGAGACACTCTCTACTATGAAGATCATGGTGCTACTTTGAAGCTCAAGTGTGGTAAAAGGATAGTAACATTGTCCCTTCTCTCTTTTTCTCTCATTTTTTATTTTTTTTATTTGGGCCTTTTCTCTCTTTTTTTATATGGCCTCTTTTTATTTGGGCTTCTTTGGCCTCTTTTTTTTATATTTTTTTCATCCGGAGTCTCATCCCGACTTGTGGGGGAATCATAGTCTCCATCATTCTTTCCTCACTAGGACAATGCTCTAATAATGATGATCATCACACTTTTATTTTTCTTACAACTCAACAATTACAACTCGATACTTAGAGCAAAATATGACTCTATGTGAATGCCTCCGGCGGTGTACCGGGATATGCAATATGACAATGATGGTGTGTGTCATAATAAACGGAACGGTGGAAAGTTGCATGGCAATATATCTCGGAATGGCTATGGAAATGCCATAATAGGTAGGCATGGTGGCTGTTTTGAGGAAGGTATATGGTAGGTGTATGATACCGGCGAAAAGTGTGCGGTATTAGAGAAGCTAGCAAAGGTGGAAAGGTGAGAGTGCGTATAATCCATGGACTCAACATTAGTCATAAAGAACTCATATACTTATTGCAAAAATCTAGAAGTTATCAAAGCAAAGTATTACACGCATGCTCCTAGGGGGATAGATTGGTAGGAAAAGACCATCGCTCGTCCCCGACCGCCACTCACAAGGAAGACAATCAATAAATAAATCATGCTCCGACTTCATCACATAACGGTTCACCATACGTGCATGCTACGGGAATCACAAACTTCACAAGTATTCTTTAAATTTACAACTACTCAACTAGCATGACTTTAATATTATCACCTCCATATCTCAAAACAATTATCAAGCATCCAACTTTTCTTAGTATTCAATGCACTCAAAAGAAAGTTTCACAAATCTTGAATACCAAGCATATTATTATTAAGCAAATTACCATGCTATTAAGAGACTCTAAAAATAATTTAAGTGAAGCATGAGAGATCAATAGTTTATTTAAAATAAATCCACCACCATGCTCTAAAAGATCGAAGTGAAGCGCATAGAGCAAAATTATAACGCTCGAAAGATATAAGTGAAGCACATAGAGCAAAACTACATAGCTCAAAAGATATAAGTGAAGCACATAGAGTATTCTATCAAATTTTAATTCATGTGTGGCTCTCTCAAAAGGTGTGTAAAGCAAGGATGATTGTGGCATACTAAGACACAAAGACACAAATAATACAAGATGCTCCAAGCAAAACACATATCATGTTGGTGAATAAAAATATAGCTCCAAGTAAATTACCGATGGAAGTGGACGAAAGAGGGGATGCCTTCCGGGCCATCCCCAAGCTTTGACTTTTTGGTGTCCTTGGATTATCTTGGGGGTGCCATGGGAATCCCCAAGATTAGGCTCTTGCCACTCCTTGTTCCATAATCCATCAAAAGAATTCACCCAAAACTTGAAAACTTCACAACACAAAACTTAAAGTAGAAAACTCGTGAGCTCCGTTAGCGAAAGAAAACAAAAGACAACTTCAAGGTACTGTAATTAACTCATTATTTATTTATATTGGTGTTAAACCTACTGTATTCCAACTTCTCTATGCATTATAAACTATTTTACTAGCCATAGATTCATCAAAATAAGCAAACAACACACGAAAAACAGAATCTGTCAAAAACAGAACAGTCTGTAGTAATCTGTAGCTAGCGCAAGATCTGGAACCCCAAAAATTCTAAAATAAATTTCTGGACGTGAGGAATTTATCTAGTAATCATCTTAAAAAAGAATTAACTAAATATCACTCTTCAAATAAAAATGACAGCAGTTCTCGTGAGCGCTAAAGTTTCTGTTTTTTACAGCAAGTTCAACAAGACTTTCCCCAAGTCTTCCCAACGGTTCTACTTGGCACAAACACTAATTAAACACAGAAAACACAACCAAAACAGAGGCTAAATAATTTATTTATTACTAAACAGGACCAAAATCAAGGAATAAAAATAAAATTGGGTTGCCTCCCAACAAGCGCTATCGTTTAACGCCACTAGCTAGGCATAAAAGCGAGGATAGATCTAGGTATTGCCATCTTTGGTAGGCAATCCATAAGTGGCTCTCATGATAGTTTCATATGGAAATTTTATTTTCTTTCTTGGAAAGTGTCCCATGCCCTTTTTTAATGGAAATTGAAATCTATTATTCCCTTCCTTCATATCAAAAATCGCACCAACCGTTCTAAGGAAAGGACTACCAAGAATAATAGGGCAAGAAGGATTGCAATCTATATCAAGAACAATGAAATATACGGGCACATAATTCCAATTTGCAACAATAAGAACATCATTAATTCTTCCCATAGGTTTCTTAATAGTGGAATCTGCAAGATGCAAGTTTAGAGAGCAATCATCAAAATCGCAGAAATCTAGTAAATCACACAAAGTTTTGGGGATAGTGGAGACACTAGCACCCAAATCACACAAAGCATAAAACTGATGATCATTAATTTTAATTTTAATAGTTGGTTCCCACTCATCATAGAGTTTTCTAGGGATAGAAACTTTCAACTCAAGTTTTTCTTCATAAGATTGCATCAAGGCATCAACAATATGTTCGGTGAAGGCTTTATTTTGACTATAAGCATGTGGAGAATTTAGCACGGATTGCAACAAGGAAATACAATCAATTAAAGAGCAACTTTCGTAATTAAATTCCTTGAAATTCAGTGTAGTGGGTTTAGCAACATCTAGATTTTTATTTCTTTCAATCCCACTTTCATCAATTTCATCATTAAGATCTAAATACTTCGAATTTTAAGAACGCCTTCTAGGTAAAGGAAGATCATAATCAGTTTCATCAAGATTCATATTGCAAAACAAATATTTAATAGGGGACACATCAATAACTTTTAGATCTTCATCTTGATTTTCATAGGAATTGGAGGAACACGCTTTAATAAAGGCATCTTTGGAAGCACGCATCCTAGCGGTTCTTTCCTTGCACTCATCAATGGAAATTCTCATGGCTTTGAGAGACTCATTGATATCATGCTTAGGAGGAATAGATCTAAGCTTTAAAGAATCAACCTCAAGAGAAATTCTATCAACGTTCCTAGCCAAATCATCAACTTTAAGCAATTTCTCTTCAAGCAAAGCATTAAAATTCTTTTGTGAATTCATGAATTCTTTAACACTATTCTCAAATTCAGAGGGCATCTTATTATAATTTCCATAAGAGTTGTTGTAGGAATTCCCATAATTATTAGAAGGATTACTAGGATATGACCTAGGATTAAAATTCCCTCTATAAGCGTTGTTACCAAAATTATTCCTACCAACAAAATTCACATCCATAGATTCATTGTTATTCTCAATCAAAGTAGACAAAGGCATATCATTAGGATCAGAAGAAACACTCTTAGTAGCAAATAATTCCATAAGTTCATCCATCTTTCCACTCAACACATTAATTTCTTCTATCGCATGCACTTTTTTATTAGAATATCTTTCAGTATGCCATTGAGAATAATTAACCATAATATTATCTAGGAGTTTAGTAGCATCTCCTAAAGTGATTTCCATAAAAGTGCCTCCCGCAGCCGAATCTAAAAGATTTCTAGAAGCAAAATTCAATCCGGCATAAAAAATTTGTATAATCATCCACAAATTCAAACCATGAGTAGGGCAATTACGTATCATTAATTTCATTCTCTCCCAAGCTTGTGCAACATGTTCATGATCAAGTTGTTTAAAGTTCATAATATCGTTTATAAGAGAGATGATCTTAGCGGGAGGAAAATACTTAGAGATAAAAGCATCTTTGCACTTGTTCCATGAATCAATACTATTTTTAGGCAAAGACGAAAACCAAGCTTTAGCACGATCTCTAAGTGAAAAATGAAATAGCTTCAATTTAACGACATCATTATCGACATCTTTTTTCTTTTGCATATCACATAAATCAACGTAGCTATTCAGATGAGTAGCAGCATCTTCACTAGGAAGGCCGGCGAATTGATCTTTCATAACAAGATTCAACAAAGCAGTATTAATTTCACAAGATTCAGCATCAGTAAGAGGAGCAATCGGAGTTCTAAGGAAATCATTATTATTGGTATTGGTGAAGTCACACCATTTGGTAGTATCTTGAGCCATCGCGACAAACAAGCAATCTAACACACGAGCAAACAAAAAGGCAAGCAGGCAAAAGAGGCAAATAGAGAGGGAGGATAGAGAGAGGGGGCGAATAAAACGGCAAGGGTGAAGTGGGGGAGAGGAAAACAAGAGGAAAATGGCAAATAATGTAATGCAACAGATAGGGATTGTGATGGGTACTTGGTATGTTGACTTTTTGCGTAGACTGCCCGGCAACGGCGCCAGAAATCCTTCTTGCTACGTCTTGACCTTGCGTTGGTTTTCCCTGAAGAGGAAGGGATGATGCAGCAGAGTAGCGTAAGTATTTCCCTCAGTTTTTGAGAACCAAGGTATCAATCCAGTAGGAGGCCACGCTCAAGTCCCTCGTACCTGCACAAAACGATAGCTACTCGCAACCAACACGGTTAGGGGTTGTCAATCCCTTCACGGTCACTTACGAGAGTGAGATCTGATAGATATAATATTTTTGGTATTTTGGTATAAAGATGCAAAGTGTAAAGTAAAAGCAAAGTAAAAAAGCAAAGAAAGATTAAAGTGATGGAGATTGATATGATGAGAATAGACCCGGGGGCCATAGGTTTCACTAGTGGCTTCTCTCAAGAGCATAAGTATTCTACGATGGGTGAACAAATTACTGTTGAGCAATTGACAAAATTGAGCATAGTTATGAGAATATCTAGGCATGATCATGTATATAGGCATCACGTCCGTGACAAGTAGACCGAAACGATTCTGCATCTACTACTATTACTCCACTCCATGCATCTAGAGTATTAAGTTAAAAACAGAGTAACGCTTTAAGCAAGTTGACATGATGTAGAGAAATAAATTCATGCAATATGAAATAAACCCCATCTTGTTATCCTCGATGGCAACAATGCAATACGTGCCTTGCTGCCCCTTCTGTCACTGGGAAAGGACACCGCAAGATCGAACCCAAAGCTAAGCACTTCTCCCATGGCAAGAACTACCAATCTAGTTGGCCAAACCAAACGGATAATTCGAAGAGACTTGCAAAGATAACCAATCATACATAAAAGAATTCAGAGAAGATTCAAATATTATTCATAGATAGACTTGATCATAAACACACAATTCATCGGTCTCAACAAACACACTGCAAAAAGAAGATTACATCGAATAGATCTCCACAAGAGAGGGGGAGAACTTTGTATTGAGATTCAAAGAGAGAGAAGAAGCCATCTAGCTACTAACTATGGACCCGAAGGTCTGAGGTAAACTACTCACACTTCATCGGAGAGGCTATGATGATGTAGAAGCCCTCTGTGATGACGGCCCTCTCCAGCGGAGCTTTGGAACAGGCCCCAAGATGGGATCTCGTGGATACAGAAAGTTGCGGCGGTGGAATTAGGTTTTTGGCTCCTGTTCTGATCATTTGGGGGTACGTATGTATATATAGGAGGAAGAAGTACGTCGGTGGAGCACCGAGGGGCCCACGAGGCAGGGGGCGCGCCCCCCACCCTCGTGACCTCCTCTTTGACTCCTTGGAGTAGGGTCCAAGTCTCCTGGATGAAGTTCGATGAGAAAATAACGTTCCCGAAGGTTTTATTCCGTTTGGACACCGTTTGATATTCTGTTTCTCCGAAACACTGAAATAGGCAAAAAAACAGCAATTCTGGGCTAGGCCTCCGGTTAATAGGTTAGTCCCAAAAATAATATAAAAGTGGAAAATAAAGCCCAATATAGTCCAAAACAGTAGATAATATAGCATGGAGAAATCAAAAATTATCCAACGTATCAGTCAGCCATCACAGAACTGCTGTGTATTCTGTTACGCGACTGAGATACTGTTGTGTTCTGCTCTCCTGTTGCTCGCAGCAACGCTCTGATTTGCATCAAACCTCTTTCAGCCTCCGACTGGGACGGCTAGATGGACTCCGCTATATGTGCAGCGGCTGTAAGATTCTGAATTGGAGTGCGGTATACCTGTGGTTTAGGTGGAAACAGTTGTTGTTGTCGTCAACTGGACTCAGGGATCTGCCGTCGAGCACGCACGTCGAGTGTATGCTGAAGGTTCTCCAGTCGAGTGCGCTCAGCCAAAGTGGCCAGGCGCGCCGCCTCCAAGGCCCGAGCTTCGGAGGTTTCTCCGACGATGGGCTTCTGGAGTGCCTCCATGTTGCGGCGGCGAAGTTCCTCCCTCTGCTGTGAGGTAAGTGTTGGGGAACGTAGCAGAAATTCAAAATTTTCCTACGTGTCACCAAGATCTATCTATGGAGAGACCAGCAACGAGGGGAAGGAGAGTGCATCTACATACCCTTGTAGATCGCTAAGCGGAAGCGTTCAAGTGAACGGGGTTGATGGAGTCGTACTCGTCGTGATTCAAATCACCGATGACCAAGTGCCGAACGCACGGCACCTCCGCGTTCAACACACGTGCAGCCCGGTGACGTCTCCCACGCCTTGATCCAGCAAGGAGAGAGGGAGAGGTTGAGGAAGACTCCATCCAACAGCAGCACAACGGCGTGGTGGTGATGGAGGAGCCTGGCTATCCTGCAGGGCTTCGCCAAGCACCACAGAAGAGGAGGGAGAGAGAGATGCAGGGCTGCACCAACGAGAGATCGAATCGCGTGTTGTGGGCAGCCCAATGCCTCAATATATATAGGGAAGGGGAGGGGCTGCGCCCCCTCTAGGGTTCCCACCCCTAGGGGGGGCGGCAGCCCTAGATGGGGATCAAGGGTGGTGGCCAAGAGGGGGAGAGGAGAGGGAGGCGCACCAATATGGGCCCTAAGGCCCATATCCCCTAGGGTTTGCCCCCTTTCCACCTCTTAGGCGCATGGGCCTTAGTGGGGCTGGTGCCCTTGGCCCATGTAGGCCAAGGAACACTCCCTACAGCCCATGTGGCCCCCCGGGGCAGGTGGCCCCACTTGGTGGACCCCCGGGACCCTCCCGGTGGTCCCGGTACATTACCGATAAACCCCGAAACTCTTCCGGTAACCAAAACAGGACTTCCCATATATAAATCTTTACCTCCGGACCATTCCGGAACTCCTCGTGATGTCCGGGATCTCATCCGGGACTCCGAACAACATTCGGTAACCACATACAAACTTCCTTTATAACCCTGGTGTCATCGAACCTCAAGTGTGTAGACCCTACGGGTTCGGGAGACATGCAGACATGACCGAGACGATCTCTGGTCAATAACCAACAGCGGGATCTGGATACCCATGTTGGCTCCCACATGTTCCACGATGATCTCATCGGATGAACCACGATGTCAAGGACTTATCAATCCCGTATACAATTCCCTTTGTCTATCGGTACGATACTTGCCCGAGATTCGATCGTCGGTATCCTGATACCTTGTTCAATCTCGTTACCGGCAAGTCTCTTTACTCGTTCCGTAACACATCATCCCATGATCAACTCCTTGATCACATTGTGCACATTATGATGATGTCCTACCGAGTGGGCCCAGAGATACCTCTCCGTTTACACGGAGTGACAAATCCCAGTCTCGATTCGTGCCAACCCAACAGACACTTTCGGAGATACCTGTAGTGCACCTTTATAGTCACCCAGTTACGTTGTGACGTTTGATACACCCAAAGCACTCCTACGGTATCCGGGAGTTGCACAATCTCATGGTCTAAGGAAATGATACTTGACATTAGAAAAGCTTTAGCATACGAACTACACGATCTAGTGCTATGCTTAGGATTGGGTCTTGTCCATCACATCATTCTCCTAATGATGTGATCCCGTTATCAACGACATCCAATGTCCATGGTTAGGAAACCATAACCATCTATTGATCAACGAGCTAGTCAACTAGAGGCTTACTAGGGACATGGTGTTGTCTATGTATCCACACATGTATCTGAGTTTCCTATCAATACAATTCTAGCATGGATAACAAACGATTATCATGAACAAGGAAATATAATAATAATCAATTTATTATTGCCTCTAGAGCATATTTCCAACAGTAAGAGCTTCGGAATGATACTCCTCATGTGCCTAGGACGGATCGCCACCTCCGTCAACGCGACGAAAACCAGGCGGGCTGTGTGGTGTGTTGACCATCTGGACTTCTGCCGCAGGGTCGTTGCTGTTGCACTCGGACAGGGTCTCGACGGAGCCAGTCGACAGATCGAACGGGTCGTAGAGAGTTTTGTCTGGCTCGATTGACGCAACTTGGGGGGTGGTCGACTGGCGTGCCACCACATGCTTCACCCACCGCTGAAGCCGCGACCGACCAGATCGTTTGTGACGGCGCACAGCGGGGAGCGAAGACACAGTAGGAGCCGACCGATACTGGGTCGATGGCTGCTGCAAGAGGACGCCGCGAACACACACGCGAAAGTGCGTCGCACCGCGGACGGGGAGCGCCTCGACGTCGAGAGGGGCCTCCTAGAGCCAGTCGGAGTCATCAGCGACGAAAACGAGCGCGCTGAGACGGATCTCGCGACCCTCAGCCAAACCACCGCCGGAAAACATGATGATGGGAATCGGGGAAAATGCAACCTCACTGGAAAGTCGCTAAGACACCGGCCCCACGGTGGGCGCCAACTGTCGTGGTTCTAAGTCTGACAGTAAAATAGGGGGTATGTATGGAGAGGCAAGATCCGAGCTACGGTGAAGTTGTGCACGCGAGATTTACGAGTTCAGGACCTTCGCGGAGGAAGTAACAACCCTACGTCTCGGTGCCCGGAGGCTCGGTCGATTGGATTATGCGTGAAGTTACAGGGGGTGCGGACCCTTGTGCCTGAGGAGAGGGGTGGTGAAAGGATCGACGTGGTTGACTAGAGGGGGGGTGAATAGGCAACTAACAATTTTTAACTTTTCTTTACCAAATTAAACTTTGCATCAAAGTAGGTTGTCTAGACATGCAACTATGTGAGCAACCTATATGATGCAACAACAACAAGCACACAAGCAAGCAAGGGAGATAACACAAATACGCTAGCACAAGTAAAGGTACGAGATAACCAAGAGTGAAGCCGATGGAGACGAGGATGTGTTACCGAAGTTCCTTCCTTTTGAGGGGAAGTACGTCTCCGTTGGAGCGGTGTGGAGGCACAATGCTCCCCAAGAAGCCACTAGGGCCATCGTATTCTCCTCACGCCCTCACACAATGCGAGATGCCGTGATTCCACTATTAGTGCCCTTGGAGGCGGCGACCGAACCTTTACAAACAAGGTTGGGGCAATCTCCACAACTTAATCGGAGGCTCCCAACGACACCACAAAGCTTCACCACAATGGAATATGGCTCCGCGATGACCTCAACCGTCTAGGGTGCTCAAACACACAAGAGTAACAAGATCCGCAAGGGATTAGTGGGGGGAATTGAATTTCTCTTGGTGGAAGTGTAGATCGAGGCCTTCTCAACCAATCCCTAGAAAATCAACAAGTTTGATTGGCTAGGGAGAGAGATCGGGCGAAAATGGAGCTTGGAGCAACAATGGAGCTTAGGGTTGGAAGAGGTGGTCAACTCGGAGAAGAAGATACCCCTTATATAGTGGAGAGAGAAATCCAACCGTTATCCACTTAACCAGCCCGCGATAAGCGGTACTACCGCGCCTTCCAAGCGGTACTACCGCAAGGCAGGGTTGGACCATCCTGGGAAGGCCGTGGACAGATAAACGTCCGTGGCTAGTTCCAGTGATTACAAAACAGTGCAAAAAGTCCGACACGGTACTACCACGCGGGGAGCGGATGTAAAAAATTACATCCGCTCCTACTTCCGCTACTCCTGTTGTGTCGGACCAAGGCTCACGGTACTACGGCTCCCAAGGAGTGGTACTACCGTGACCACCTGCGGTACTACCGCAAAGGCATGCGGTACTACCACAGGGGCCTGAGGTACTACCGCTCCGAAGAGCAGTAGTACCGCAAGCCTCAGAACAGCAACAGATAGGAAGACTTCTTTTTGCACAGACAAGAAGAAACGAAGGATGCTCCAAGGTGCTAAAGGAAAGGCGGTGCAAAGAGGAGTAAACATGTACGTGATGATTCCACCCAAACCTTTCCAAAGCGGACCCCCTCTTAATAGTACGGCTTTCCTACGACTCAAATCCACCGAAAAAGGAACAGAGAAAACTGCCATCTTCAATAATCTTTGAGGGGCTCCTAACCGTCTCATGCCTAGTCATGAAATATCTGAAATACTCGAGACACACGATTAGTCCGCAAATGCATTGTCATCAATCACCAAAACACCTTAGGGATAAATATGCCCTTACAATCTCCCCCTTTTTGGTGGATTGATGACAATACGGGATTTGCACAAGGGAGAAAGAATAGAACATGAGCAAACCATGCATCTCTAAAATATAGACGGGCTCCCCCTAGATGTGTGCTAGTTAGATGAGTGCTTTGGACTACACGACACACATACTAGGATCAACACTCCCCCTATATTTTATAGACATGGCATACCTTGCAATAACAATGCTAACACTAAGCATGATGGTAGATAAGATCATGAACTAAGTAGCACAATATAACATAAGCTCAGTAAGGTGCGATAGATAGAGTGCATATGTCTTACACCATATGATAGATAAGTCGCACACGCTCAAATAAACTCAAACCAAACCAAAGCAAACATGGTTCAACAAACCAAATACAAGCGAAGAAAACACGAAACGACATGGCAAATCCCTACACTCTCTCCCCCTTTGGCATCGAGACGCCAAAAAGGCATAGAGGACACCTACAACACAAGTGGTGGCTCAAGCGGAGTAGTCGCTCACACGCTCCTCGCCAGACTCTAGAGTGATGTGCTCCTCAGAGTGATGTGCTCCTCCTCAGAATCAGTCCACCTATAACCTTGTTTTGCCATCCATTCAGCCTCTAGAGTGATGTGCTCCTCAGAGCCGCCAGAAACATCCTCTCCAAACACCCTCATGATCTTCTTGTCACGGCGGCGACTCTCCTTGGAGGCCACGTGAGTCCGATACTGCCCCTTGTCCTGCATGGAGAACAAGGCCTTCATCTTGGCCTTCAGCTTATTCTCCCATGAGGGATCGGTGGAGGGTGGTGCATATCCCGCAGAGCTGTCCTCGGCTGCACTCTCCTCCTCAATCTCCTCCTCATCAGCTGCCCTCTTAGCAGCCTCAGCCTTGGCACGAGTAGTAGTGTTATCCCACTGGGGCTTGATGCGGAGTCTGATGGAGTCATGACGGATCCAGTCAGGGGCCAGAAACTCCTCATTGGGATAGATCTTCTCCCAAGTCTTCGAGATCGGGAGGAACAGATATGGACCATAGATGGGTACCTTGCGGGTGAAAACCGCGAACCGAAGCTCACACCACATGATATGTGAGACATCAAGTGGTTGATTCTGAGACACTCGGGCCTCCTCACAAATGAGCAACATGTCCACAAGAAAGGCATGCACCTTGTCCTTGTCCCCAACACGGGGAAATAGGGAGTGGCGGAAGATCCGGTGCATGATGTCAAGGAACGGGTTGAACACCCACGTCGAATTGCCACTGGCTATTTTCTTCTCAACATAGAACGGCATAAGCTTGTCCTTGTTAGCTGACTTGGTGTTGGCATGAGGGTGAACACCAACCGGCGTGTGGAGCCCCTCATCAGGCACTCTGAGCAAATCCATGAACTCCTTCCAAGTAGCAGTCAACTGACGTCCATTGGTCATCCAAGTCATCCTCCGATCCTCCCCAGAGTGGAAGTGGACCGAGGCAAAGAACTGGGCCACCAGCTCGGGGTCATGGTCAGATGAAAAGAGATCCCATTCTCAATGGCAAACTGCTCCACAAGGTCCAAGGCCTCACCAAAGTAGTGACGATGCTTATCCTCCCTCATGTGATGCATGTCGATCCAGTGCACATCCACATACAGATTCTGCTTGGCCTTGATCACATCCAAGCAAAAGAGATTCTGCTACTTGGTCCAAAACAGTTCATTCCCTCTGAAGTTTGCATGAGGATGCGCATAGGGGTTGATCTTCCTGAGAGAGACAAACTCAGCAAGAGGTATCTCATCGATTCGGGGCATTGGAGCCCTCTGGAACATCCTCTTGGTTGCGCAGACGCTTGGAACCCGTGTCTCGGCTTGGATTCGAACGACGAGCAAGGACACCGGAGCCACCACCAGAGACACACACAAAACACAAACACACACGAGAAGCGAGACGAGTCAAAACAAAGACCACAGCAAAACACAAGAAACCAGTAGAAAATGCATATGGTAATTGCCATGAAGAAGGTTTAACAGCAGCGGTAGTACGGCCTGGTCGCGCGGTACTAAAAATCAGTGTCGTTCCTAGTCGCGATTCAGCCCGGGCATTCGGTCTTTTCGGTTTGTTCGGTTCGGTCTTTTCGGTCTTCCAAGAACTCGGTCTTCCATAATTAAAGACCGAAATAATTTTGGTCTTTTCGGTTATTCACTATTCGGTCTTCGGTCTTTACTGTTCGGTCTTCGGTCCCGACCAAACAGACCAAATTAATTGCTACAACTTAGATTCCAGTAAAAATACATTTTTACATTTGACTGGAAGTAACAAGATTCATATTTAACACCAAGTAAGAAGTGTGTTTGGTTGATGCCAAATACAATCAGTACCTAGTACAAATTTCCAGATTACTACAAGATGACAAATATACAACATAATCTTGTGCTTTCGTTGAGATCTGCTCTAATAATGCATCATCTCTCTCATTCAACTCCTCATCATCTCTCTCTCATTCAACTCCTCATCATGATGTTCGGATTTGGATGCAGCTACAGATAACATCTAAAAAAAGAGAAAGTTACATGTTATTAGATGGACATAGAGCAGATAGCAGCAATACAATTTGACATTAATAAAAAGCAAAAAGAACTAGCCACATAAACATAATAAGACATGCATATTTAGATGGCTATTATCCTGGGCGTTATTGTTATCAAGAGGTCATGCACACATTATTAATTTCACTACAGGAAGGATATTTGAGATCGGATCAACTGGCATCAACAGTTTAAAAGGCCATAATTTGCACAGATCTAAATGTTTGAACGCATTTGCTTCCATGTAAATAATGTCCAGGGCAACTAAAACTGTTTTTCATGGGACACAAAGCAAGGGCAATGTGCAGCTCATTTGCCTCCTCTAGTTAAGAACAGTACATAGTTCGACTTGTTGTCTCCAGGTGCTAACATTTGACACAAAGCAAGGGTATGTATTGCCTACAAAATCCCTGCAGCAGTGCTTATTTTTATGGGAATCAAGAATGTACATAGAGGGGTAAAGTAGCTTACCTTTAGTTGCGATGTGAAGAACAGAAAGAGGTCAGTAGGCCACGAGAAGGCGAACAACGTGGTAGAGGACTGCAGCTGATGAACTGGTCGTCGGGAGGTGGAGCACTGGTGGCGAACGGCCGCGTCGCGGGCAGGGGAGCGACCAATGAGGGGTTGGGGATGGCGGCGCGGGGCCCCGGTCTTCATGGTCAGGGCCGCGGCTCGGAGCGCTGGCCTTCGTCGGTCAGGGGCGCATGGCGCGCCTCGCTGCACGTCTGGGACTCACGTCTCACGGCACATCGGGCTGACCATAGTGGCGGGCGGTGAGCGGCGGCTAGGGTTCATAGTGGGAGAGAAAAAGAGGAACGCGAGTGAATTGGCTGCCGGCTCGGCTGGTTCTATGTGAATTGTGAGGTCAGGACATGCTCGTGTAGTCGTGTGTGACCCATTGGGTTGGCCGGATGGGCCTTAGATAAACATGGCATTGCCTTTTGCGTATGGGCTCTTATTTAATTCGGTCTATACGGGCTATTCGGTCCCGAAGGCAGCCAGACCGAATAGACCATAATAAGTTCGGTCTTCTATTTGTGCAGACCATATTTTATTCGGTCTTTTCTAGTTCGGTCTTTTCGGGTTCGGTCTCGGTCTTTTCGGGTTCGGTCTTTGGTTTTTATGCCCGAGGTGAGTCGCGATAGTACCACGCGGTGGCACGGTAGTACCGGGGCTCGGAGCGGTAGTAGAGCTTTAGTACTGCGGCACGTGCGGTAGTACCGCACCTGAGGAGCGGTAGTACCGTACGAGCGGTAGTACCGCACAGCATCAGATCTGAACAGATGAATCTGAGAACAACCGCGACAACGAGGCGGTACTACGGTTGATCAAATCTACCACGGGACAACATATCAAGTACACTTTCGACGCATCACTACTCTCCTACATCCTACTCTTGCAAAGATTTGGCCTAAAATCTCAAGAATCAGCATGCATCTCCCCAAAACCTAGAAGCGAAAGCACGAACAAAAAAGAGAGGGATTTGGTGAGATACCTTGATCCATGGCAAGAGGAAGTGGTGGGGAATGATCCCACCGGTCGGAATCCAAGGAGAGCATCCGGGGACAGAGATTCGGCGAGGCTCTCCGGCGCCGTTCTTGAGCAGGAGAGAGAGGCAGTGGGGAGAGAGATAGACGAATGGGTATGGGGGAGTTGGAACTCCCCCTGCCCGGGTCTTCACCCCACGCGCCCTCGGCAGCGCGGTAGTACCGCATCTCATCGTGGTAGTACCACTCGGGCGGAAGTGCCGTACCAAAGCGGTAGTATCGCTCCCCGAGGCGGTAGTAAAAAATTACTGCCGCGCTGGGTGCGGAAGTACCGCGCACTCCACAAGAGGTAGTACCGTGGCAGGCCGCGGTAGTACCGTGAGCTCAAACGATGCAAGTTTCAAACAAAAAGAAAGGGGCTACGCAAGAAAAAACGACAAGTGAACGAGACACCGCATGAACACGCTCAGCACGGAGAAAGAAAGAAAGGGAAGAGACAGCAAGGACCAACCACAAGAACCTCTCCAAGGAGAGGGCGGTGGCCGGAGCCACCTATGTTTGAGTCAATTGGTATGGCACCGCGAAGAATTATCCTTGGGCCCATGACCAAAACTCATCTTTGAAGCACAAGTGCCATCAAAATGGCTAATGTGAAAGAGTTGATCAATTTATGCATAATGGGGGAGGGAGAGTTCATTGAGAGAACAACACTCCCCCTATGTCCATGCCTACACCTAAGCAAGATAACAAGTTGAGTATGGTGGGGTGTGCATGGGTTCAAGCAACATTGCTCGAATCAATGATATTTAGCTCATGCCTTAACTCACGAAATCTTGCTTCATCCAAGGGCTTTGTGAAGATGTCTGCAAGGTTATCAAGAGTGTTGACATAGTTGAGCTCGATATCTCCTCGCCTAATATGATCCCGGGTGAAGTGATACTGGATCTCAATATGCTTCGTCTTGAAGTGTTGCACCGGGTTGAGAGAAATCTTGGTTGCACTTTCATTTTCAAACCAAAGAGGCACTTTGTCACAAATGACATCGTAATCCTTTAAAGTTTGCCTCATCCATAAGAGTTATGCACAACAACTACCGGCCACCACATACTCCGCTTCAGTGGACGAGAGAGACGCACAACTTTGTTTCTTGGAAGACCAACCCACCAAAGAGCAACCAAGAAATTGGCACCCTCCGAAAGTGGACTTCCTATCCACTTTGTCTCCCACCCAATCCGAGTCTGAATAACCTACAAGCTTGAAGTTTGCTCCTCTTGGGTACCATAGGCCAAAGTTTGGGGTATGAGCCAAATATCGAAAGATTCGCTTGACTGCCACGAAGTGACTTTCCTTAGGTGCGGCTTGAAAACATGCACAAATTCCCACACTCAACATGATATCTGGTCTAGATGCACAAAGGTAGAGCAAAGAGCCAATCATGGAGCGATATACCTTTTGATCCACCACTTTACCATTGGGATCTATGTCAAGTTGGCATTTGACGGGCATAGGAGTGGACGCCGGCTTGACATCACTTAGCTTGAATCTCTTGAGCATGTCTTGAGTGTATTTGGCTTGGTTGATGAAGGTTCCTTCTCTTCTTTGCTTCACTTCGAACCCGAGAAAGAACTTCAACTCTCCCATGGAAGACATCTCGAACTTTGAGGTCATGAGAGCGGCAAATTCCTCATTGAAATATTTGTTAGGGGAACCAAAGATAATATCATCAACATATAATTGGCACACAAACAACTCCCCTTTGACCTTCTTAGTAAAAAGAGTGGGGTCGATTAGCCCAACTTCAAAACCACGGTCTTGTAACAACTCAGTAAGGTGTTCATACCACGCACGTGGGGCTTGTTTAAGGCCATAGAGCGCCTAATCGAGTTGATACACATGATTAGGAAAGTAGGGATCCTCGAACCCGGGGGGTTGCTTGACATAAACCAACTCATTAATGAGACCATTAAGAAAAGTACTCTTTGTTGTAACTTAAAGTTATGATGAGAAGCATATGCAATCAACATGCGAATGGATTCAAGACGAGCAACGGGGGCAAAGGTTTCACCGTAGTCGATACCCTCGACTTGGGAGTAGCCTTGTGCTACCAACCGAGCCTTGTTGCGAATGATAATCCCATGAGCATCTTGCTTGTTCTTGAATATCCACTTGATTCCTATGACATTGTGGTTCCTCGTTGGCCTTGGCACCAATCTCCACACCGTGTTGCGCTCGAAGTTGTTGAGTTCTTCATGCATGGCATTGAGCCAATCCGGATCTTCGAGCGCCTCATAGACCTTTTGGGGTTCAACACAAGAGACAAACGCGTGATGTTCACAATAGTTTGCTAATTGTCTACGAGTGCTTACCCCCTTTCTTAAGCTTCCAAGCACATTTTTCATGAGATGATCCTTGGTGGAGAGCTTGGAAGCAATCTTGGCGGCACGACGCTCCAATTCCTCCTCGGGGTGAGACGAGGAGTGGTCACTTGATCATCTTGAGCGTCGTCTTGAGCTTGTTCTTGATCTCGAAGAAGCTCTTGATCTTGAACTTGATCGGAGGAGAGAACTTGACCTTGGGCATCACTTGATGTTACAACACCATCTTGAGATTGACCTTGCCATTGGTCTTGTTCTTGAGGTTGAGGGCCTTCACTTTGTTCTTCGGAAGCGTGTGGGCCTTGGGTTGGTGATGGCTCCACAAGAGTGGAGCATTGTCCTTCTCCTTCGGCCACAAGGGGTTCCTCAATGGGTAGGATGAAACCAACGCCCATTCTTCTTATGGCTTGGGGAGGAATTTCATCACCTACATCACAAGTGCCACTTTGCTCCACTTGGGAGCCGTTATTCTCATCAAACTCCACATTACATGTCTCCTCAATAAGTCTCGTGGACTTATTGAGGACACGGTAAGCATGGGAGTTTGTAGCATAACCAACAAATATGCCCTCATGAGCTCTAGCCTCAAATTTAGACAAACGGACACCTTTCTGGAGAATGAAACACTTACACCCGAACACCCGAAAGTACTTGAGGTTGGGCTTGTTCCCGGTGAGTATCTCATATGGAGTCTTGTTCAAGCCTTAGCGGAGGTAGAGCCGATTTGATGCATGACACGCGGTGTTGATGGCTTCGGCCCAAAAGTTGTATGGAGACTTGAACTCCGCCATCATGGTCCTTGCCGCATCCATCAACGTTCGGTTCTTCCTCTCCGCTACACCATTTTGTTGAGGGGTGTATGGTGCGGAATATTGATGCTTGATCCCCTCATCACGAAGAAAATCATCCAAGGTGTAGTTCTTGAACTCGGTGCCGTTGTCACTTCTTATTGTCAAGATCTTTGCATTGTGTTGACGTTGAGCCTCATTTGAAAAGTCGATGACGGTTTGTTGGGTCTCACTCTTCCTCTTGAAGAAATATACCTAAGTGTCTCTTGAATAATCATCTACAATAACCAAGCAATACTTCCTACCCCCAAGACTATCATAAGATGGAGGCCCAAAGAGATCCGTGTGAAGGAGCTCCAAAGGCCTCTTCGAGAAAATGATACTCGTGGGAGGGTGAGCCTTTTCGTGTAGCTTTCCTTCGATACAAGCACGATCTTTGGCAAAACTAACATTTGTTAGTCCACGGACATGGTCCCCCTTGAGAAGACTTTGCAAAGATCTCATACTGACATGGGCCAGATGGCGATGCCAAAGCCATCCCACGTCAACTTTAGCCATTAGGCATGTCGCAGTCTTAGTGAGTCGCTTCGAAAAGTTGATCACATAGAGACCGTTTTCGACATGCCCAACAAAGGCTACTTTAAGAGTCTTGCTCCACAAGAGGGCCACGGTATCAACATCAAACAAGGTGGCAAAACCCATGAGTGCTAGTTGACAAACGGAAAGTAAATTGTATGCAAGGGACTCAACAAGCATGACCTTCTCGATGGTAAGATCATGAGAAATGACAACATTGCCGAGTCCCAATACCTTAGAGGACGAAGCGTCACCCCACTCGACATTGGTGGGAATGTATGGAATCTTTTTCACGTCCACCACCAAGTCCTTGCTTCCAGTCATATGATTAGTAGCTCCACTATCGAGCAACCATGAGCCCCCACCGGAAGCAAACACCTACAAGAGATCAATGCTTGGTTTTAGGTACCCATTTTGTAATGGGTCCTTTGATGTTAGTAACAAGGGTCTTAGGAACCCAAATAGACCATTCAATGCACTCGTAAGGAGAACAACCAAATTTGGCATAAACATGCCCATCTCTAGCACGGCACAACACATAAGAAGGGCTAAAGTCGCCGCCTTTATTAGGAAGGGAAGCGTTGCCCTTCTTTGCATCACTACCCCTTGTGGTGTTCTTCTCCTTCTCCTTAGTAGCACCCTCTCCCTCCTTCACAAAGGTTTGCTTGAGAGGAGGAGGTCGTTTGGCCTTGTCATTCTCCTTCTTGTTCTTGGACTTGGGCACGTACCCAATCCCTTCCTTGGCCACAACTCCCTTTTGGTTGGTCAAAAGGTCGTTGAGGTTCTTCTCGCCTTATATGCAATACACAAGACCTTTCTCAAGTTGCTCCTTTAACTTAGCGTTCTCCTCAACAAGATGCACATGATCACAATATGGGTTAGTAGCATTTGCATTATCAATTAACATCATACGAGGAAAAGTGGCTCTCTCCTTGGTTAGCTTTACTTGAAGTTGATCATGAGACTCTTTGAGGCTAGCATGAGCACCCTTCAAGGCCTTGTGAGCCTTTTCAAGTAGGTCAAACTCCTCTTTGAGTCTAGCAAGATCAACCCCAAGCTTGGCCTTCTCGGAGTTTAGCACACAGGAAACAACAAGAGCATGATCAAAATATTTCTTTAACTTAGCGTGATCAACATTGTGCGACTCCTCAAGAGCCAAACGAAGACCATGCTCTTCCTCAAGAGCATTGGAAAGATCTGAAATCTCATCAGCATAGTCATGACTATGCCCCTCCATCTTGGAGATAGTATCTTCATGAGCCTCGATCATGTCATTGGCTTCACCAAGTTCTTCCAAGAGAGCAACGAAATGCTTCTTGGATTTACCCTTGAGTTTACCCATAAAGGACTCAAACTCATTTTCCTCCACACTAGATCCCTCATATTCATCAATGCAATCCGTCAAGGAAGGATTATTAATGATGGTAGTTTTGATGTTGGGGGTTACCTTGTTGGTGGCTTTAGCCATGAGGCACTTGGCGGAGATGTTCTCATTGGGTGAGTCGAAGAGAGACACTCGTGGAGTTGTTGCAATGGCAACGGAGGCCATGGCAACGGACTCACCATCTTCATCATCATTATCATCCTCATGGTACTCTTCTTGAACCACCAACGCCTTGTGAGGGGTCTTCTTGGTGAAGTTGCTCTTGTTTGGGAAAGACTTGGCTTTGTCCTTTTGGATGAGTTTGCCACCATTGTCTTCCCTCTTCTCATACGGGCACTCCGCAACAAAATGGCTCACATTGCCACAATTATAGCAAGTCCTCACACGTTGCTTGCTCTTCGTGCCACTTGAGATGTTCTTGTTGAAGTTTGGCCTTGAGATTTTCTTGCTCCAAAATTGCCTTGAAGCAAGTGCCATGTGTTCATGATAGGCATACTTTGTAACTTCGGGGTTGCTTTCCTCTTCTTCCTCTTCTTCTTCTTCAACACAAACCTTGGCCTTCAATGCAAGGTTGGGCTTCTTTGCCCTTTGAGAGTGAAGCACCGCATTGTCGGCGGTCTTGTCCAAGATGCTCATAGCCACAAACTCATCCAACACTTCACTTGAGGACAAGGTGTGGAAGTCCGGCCCTTGACGAATGACGGAGGACATAGCCTTGTGGTAAGGCATCATTGCCTTGAGGAATTTGCGCTTGATCCAATTGTCATCCGTGTCCTTGCTCCCATGATCTCGGAGTGAAACCGCGAGCTTGGTTACTCTTCGATAAAGCTCACGAGGTTCTTCATCTTCCTTCATAGCAAACTCATCGGCTTCATCTTGCACCACTTCATAGTTGGAGCGTTGAATGCTTGTGCTTCCCCGGTAGAGAGAAACAACTTGGGGCCATGCATCTTTGGCTATGGCATAGGGCCGGAGGTGAGGAAGATCTTTGGGTGGAATTGCATCTTGGATGATGAAGAGAGTATTCTCATTGAATTGATTATCCATGGATTCTCTTAGAGTGAAGTTGCTTTGGTCATGTGGATAGAAACCTTCTTCAATGATTCTCTAAAGATTAGTGTCGGTGTCAAAACCGGCGGATCTCGGGTAGGGGGTCCCGAACTGTGCGTCTAGGCCGGATGGTAACAGGAGGCAAGGGACACAAAGTTTTACCCAGGTTCGAGCCCTCTCGATGGAGGTAAAACCCTACGTCCTGCTTGATTAATATTGATGATATGGGTAGTATAAGAGTAGATCTACCACAAGATCAGAGAGGCTAAACCCTAGAAGCTAGCCTATGGTATGATTGTTGATGTGTATGTTGTCCTACGGACTAAAACCCTCCAGTTTATATAGACACGGGATAGGGTTAGGGTTACATAGAGTCGGTTACAATGGTAGGAGATCTGAATATCCATATCGCAAAGCTTGCCTTCCACGCCAAGGAAAGTCCCTTCCGGACACGGGACGGAGTCTTCAATCTTGTATCTTCATAGCCCTGGAGTCCGGCTGAAGGTATAGTTCGGCTATCCGAACACCCCCTAATCTAGGACTCCCTCAGTAGCCCCTGAACCAGGCTTCAATGACGACGAGTCCGGCTCGCGTATTGTCTTCGGCATTGCAAGGCGGGTTCCTCCTCCAAGTACTTCATAGAAGATTTTGAACACAAAGATAGTGACCGGCTCTGCAAGATAAGTTTCCACATATTGCCATAGAGAGAATAATATTTACACAAATCTAATCCCCCGACGTACTCCGTAGTGTGACATCACACCACGGCCAAGCTTTTAATCGAACCGTTTTACTGTCCCATCTTAGCGCGTTATGTGAGGCGGTTTCCTTGGCATGTCTTGTTAAAGTAGAGATCGTGTCCCCTTATTCCGGGATTCTCATCAATACGGGCGTGGGTAACCCAACCGCTTCTAGGACTCCTAGATCATAGACAAGTCCAAACGGACACGGAGAGGACGCTCGATATCCACCCTCTTTATAAAGGGACGAGGCCTTTTATTTTTCCCTCCCGTGCTCAATCGAATCCATCCCCCACCTCAAGCTCAAACGCCCAAAGTTCAGGTCAGGTGCTCCAAACCTTCAGTCATGTCCAGATCTAGCCTTCAAGGCCGATGGGTGCCTTCTTCCGTCATGGAAGAAGACGTCAAAAATTTGAGGGAGGCCAGATATATGACCGCCGAGATTCTGCATCGGCTGCCTCCCCGGGGGCAAGCCGTCCCCTCCCCCGAACCCAACGAGAGTGTCGTGTTCGTCTCCCACTTCCTCCGAGGTCTAGGCCTTGCATTGGATCCTTTTGTCAGGGGCTTGATGTTTTACTACGGGCTAGATTTCCATGATCTAGCTCCGGACTCCTTTCTTCATATCACGACGTTCATTGTTGTGTGCGAGGCCTTCCTCCGGGTTACCCCTCACTTTGGCCTATGGCTCAAGACTTTTGAAGTAAAGCCGAAGATGATCGAGGGGCAACATGTGGCGTGTGGAGGTGCCTCAATACGCAAGATGACGGGAGCTGCATGGCCCAAAGGTTCCATTCCAGAGGTGTCTGAATTGTGGCAACAGGAGTGGTTCTACATCACGGCTCCTAGAAGTGCCAAGTGGGCGGCCGCCCCCGTTTTCCGCCCGGGCCCTCCTCCACAACTGATGTCATGGATTAGCAGAGGATTGAGCTGGGGTCCGGCCAAGGACGTGCCTATACTGCAAAGCCGCATTCAAGATCTCTTTAATGGAGATTTCAGTTTGGTCATGGTAACACAAGTTATGCTGGTTCGTCAAGTCCAGCCTTTCAAACGCCGGCCTCTTCACTTGTGGGAGTTCAATCCCGAGGGACTGCACGCCATTCGAAATTTCCTCGGCTTGACGCACGAGAAAATATACAAGTTGTTCTTCGGACCTCAAGCGGAGTGTCCGGAAATTACCGAGGACGTGGGCCTGAGTAGCGACCGTGTCGCCGAACAGGTAAGGCATCTTCTGACCGAGCGTACTACCTCTCCTTTGATGTGAAGTTATTTCTGAGAGTTCGCTTTTTGACCAGGACTGGCTAACGAAGGCGAAGTTGATTCGGTGCTCGGCCCCCCTCCCTGAGGGTTTGGAAAATCCGATATTGGAAAAGATGCTCCAGACCACACCTTGCCCGGAGCCCTTGAAGGAAAATGCGGGCGGTCGCGGGCCCCAAACGCTGGACGCTCCAGCCGAGGGAGCGAGCGTCTCCATGAAGGAAGACGACCAGAAGAGGAAAAGTATTGCGTCTGGGGATTCGTCAGCCGAAGCTTCCAAACGGGAGAAGAAGTCTCCCACAGAGGGTCCTACCCCGGGGGGTACGGTTGCCGCACCAAGTCCGCGGGGGGATCAATTCTCCCACGAGTCGTGAGTGACCCAAAATACCTTAATAGTATAGATATGTCGTCTTTTCTTCTGAGAAGATAACCACTGCATGTATCTTTGCAGTTCGGTCCTTAGTCCCTCTCAAATGAGCTCGTCTTCGGGGGATCTTCTTCCAGAGATGATGGAGAGCGAAACGCCTCCTCCGGACTCCTCCGCTCCGGAAGCGGGCAACCCTGAAGTGTCGTCGCGGAGGGCCTCTCCGAGTCCGGCGAGGCCAGAAGATAATCCCGTCGACCCCCAAAGTTCCCAGTGTCCGGCTCCCGAAGAGAGCAGACAAGCGAGTCCGGCACCGTCTAGTGTGCGGTCGGATGTTCTGAGGGAGTTGGTGGGGCGAGCGGCCATCTCAGATGAACACCGTGTGCTAATGAATACGGTGATGGAGAGAATCTCGTCCGCCGAAAGCGGATTGCATAAAGCTTTTATGAGTCTACTGACAGGCTTTGAGGTACGTAAAATAATGTGTGATAGTCCTGCACATACTAGGTGTGCCCTGTGTAGATAGTAGCCCGTGAGACTCTGGTCGTCGTCGGAAACGACGACGAACAGAGAATCATATTCCCAGGTAATAACCATACTGCCTTTATGTGCAGGTGATGGAAGCTCCGGTGGCTAGTCGGGCTCGCGAGTTTGCCCATTTAGAACGGCAGTTGGATGCGGCAGACGCCGACATCGAGCTTGTTAACAAAAGGCTTGAGGAGGCCCAAGGTAAGTGTCATTATCTGGTAAACGCCACATAGGAAGAGCAGCATGATGCCAGTATCTTTAATGTGTTGTGACTGCAGATGGAGCTGCCACTGTTGAAGCCTTGCGGGCAGAACTTGCCCGAGCCAAGGAACAAGCGAGGTTGGGTAATGCGGCTGCTTTGAAGGCGGCCGAAGAGTTGCAAACCGAGAAGGCCGCGCATGGCGAGAGCCGAGATAAGATGGCCAAGATGGCCATAGAATTAAAAGCCGCCACCGACCGTTGCCGGGTTCTTGAAAAGGAAAACCAGGCGAAGGTATCGGACCTTGAGAAGGCTGCTGCAACGGGAAAAGACCTCCGCTCTGCAATGAGGGCAAAGAAGGAGGAGCTGCGGGAAGCCGGGGATATTGTAGCCGGGAAATCCTTTATGCTGCAGAGGAAGTTCGGAGATCCACGGTATGCCCCTCTGGATCGGCTGTGGAGTTCAAAAGATGTGTATATGGATTTGGCGGCGAGCGCTGCCGATGCAGCCAAGTACTTCCAGAGTCAGACGGACCGTGAAGTAGACCAGCTGTTTTGGAAACAATTCTTTTCTCCCGAGCGTCCGCTTTCATTGACGGACCAATTAGCCGAATGGGCCGAACTAAATAGGTTGTCCGGACTCTCCATGAGGTCTGTTGTGGATCAGCTATGGCTGGAAAGGTCAAAACCGAGCAGCTATTTCAGCTTGGTGCAGCAGTTCCTTGACGTGGTGCCGCGCATAAATGCGATGAAGAGGTCGGCGTGCATAGAAGGCGCACGAATGGCCTTTGCCCATGCTAAAGCATACTGGGCAGAGATGGATGCTACCATCGTTGCAGTGCAGGATTCGGCCATAGGTCGAAGGGCTGCTGAGCACTACTTTGAGGAAGTTCTTGAGGGTGCTCGTTTGATAGAGACCCAGTGCTCAAAAAGTATTATGTTTGAGTGACATGTAATCTCATTGTAAGAGAAATGTTGTTATAAATTTTCATAAGGCTACTTTTATACTTTTTCCTGAAAGTATTGTGATGCCTCCTGGGCGGCCGTTTATGTATACATGTGTATAACCTGAAAGATTGCAATCATCGGCTTCAACCCCCACACATATAATGCAGAGGTGTTCGCAAAAACACGCGTTCACACTTAACCCAACGTCTTGGTCCTATTAAGGAGGTGATAGTGGAGCGAGCGAGGCAACCGGACTATAATGCTTTAACACTTTCACTTAGCCATAGGAGTTTGATAGTGGGGCTACTAGATAGCCCCTGGTGGCTCCGCACTCTCCCGATCCCGGGGTGCATATATGCCTGGCTGGAAAGCGGCCCTTCATTAAGGCGGGGGAATTCTAACATTCCCATGGGTCATCGAGTGGTTGACCAGTCTCGCGCTAGATCATGACAGTCAGTTTTCGGCTTTCTCTACTGAGGTGCTCGTCCGGATGAACCAGGGCACAACAACAGTAGTTCTACTGGTGCTACCTTAGCCAGTAAAGCGGAACGTAAGGCACCAAAACACAGGAGCCGGGCAAACCCAACATTTGACCAAAGACAATAATTCGGAGATGATGCATATAGGGCCAAACTCGCGACGCCGAACACTCCCTAAGGTATTCGGTCTTTGTGGTATAAACCGGGCCTAAATAATGGCCTTTGTAAGAAGCCCCTTGTGTCCAGGTACGTGCATTGTTCTGGCGTGGCCACATGCCAAGATGTCAGCATCCTTCACAACGGTGGATATGTATCAACAAGAGACAGTAAAAAAGGTTTACGCAGGGTCTTAATCTACAAAGAATCCTTTGAGCAGGTCCCTACTGCACGTCTGCGCCTGTGTCTCCGTTGTGCCGTATCCTGGACGGGTGTAGCATGATGATCGTCTGTAAAAGAGAGGAAGTTAAGTGAAAAAGTTGTCATGCAAAAAGATAGTTTTTAAAGAAACCATGTACAATTGAAGATGATAAGAAATTGCCACTTGTCTGCGCGCGTTGAGCCCCTTGTATTGACAAATAGGGGTGTGATCACTTATTCGGTGTAAATAACGGTGCCGGACTCGATCGCTGGTCCGGACGCCTTTAATGTTCGGCTGCCAAGGCAGCCTCACTCTCTTCGGCGCACAGAGAGCGCTTGATATCTCTGTGCACTGTAATGATGCCACGTGGACCGGGCATCTTGAGTGTGAGGGAGGCGTAGTGTGGTATTGCATTAAAGCGAGCGAAAGCTTCGCGTCCGAGCAGTGCTTGATAGCCACTTTGAAACGGAGCGATGTGGAAAGTTAAATGCTCGCGACGGAAGTTATCGGGGGAGCCGAATGTAACTTGTAATGAGAGGGAGTCCGTACAACGAGCCCCTGGGCCTGGCGTTACTCCTTTAAAGGTAGTATTGCTATGGTGAATTTGTGTTGGGTCTAACCCCATCCCGCGGATTGTATCCTGATATATTAGGTTTAGGCTACTGCCACCGTCCATCAAGACTTGTGTGAAGTGATATCCGTCAATTACTGGGTCTAATACCAGGGCAGCCCATCCTGCGTGCCGGATACTTGCTGAGTAATCGTGATGGTCGAAAGTGATCGGTTGAGATGACCAGTGGCAGGACTTCGCGGTGACAGGCACTTGGGTATGTTTTCCTGGGAGTGCCGTGTTGTTTTTTCCCCTGATCACGTGTAACACGTTTACTGTTTTGACTTCTGGTGGAAATTTCTTTTGTTCCGCCGTGTCTTGTTTGGGAGGCTCATCCTCGTCTTCACTTGGTGTATCCTCCCCCTTGTGTACGGCGTTGAGCTTGCCGGACTGCTTGAAGGCCCAACATTCTCTGTGGGTATGATTAGCGGGTTTACCAGGGGTACTATGGATCTGGCATGCTTGGTACAGAATTTTGTTGAGGCTGGACAGTTCGTCCCTGGTGCCTTTAGGGGGCGGCTTTTGACCTGGCCGAGAGCTTTTGAATCTGGCATTTACTGCCGTGCCCTTCGTGCTATCTTCTTTAATCTGGCGTTTGTTATTGCTGTTGCGCCGTGATTTCCCGTTTCCATCTCTAACTTCGGATGTACTGGGGTCACTGGTGCTGCATCTGGCTAGCCAGCTGTCCTCACCGGCGCAAAAGCGGGTCATGAGGTTTGTTAATGCGGCCATCGTTCTCGGCTTATTTTGGCCGAGGTGTCTGGCAAGCCATTCGTCGCGGACGCTATGCTTGAAAGCTGCCAAGGCTTCGGTGTCCGGACAGTCAACAATCTGGTTCTTTTTAGTAAGAAACCTGTTCCAAAGCTTTCGGGCTGACTCTCCGGGCTGTTGAGTTATATGACTCAAATCCTCCGCATCCGGAGGTCGGACATAAGTCCCTTGAAAATTTGCCCGAAAGGCGTCTTCGAGCTCTTCCCAACTTCCAATGGAGCTTTCGGGGAGGCCTTTGAGCCAGTGACGAGATGGCCCTTTGAGCTTGAGGGGTAAGTACTTGATGGCGTGGAGATCGTCTCCTTGAGCCATATGGATGTGAAGGATGTAGTCCTCAATCCAGACTCCGGGGTCTGTTGTTCCGTCGTATGCCTCTATGTTTACGGGTTTGAATCCCTCTGGAAATTCATGGTCCAGCACCTCATCGGTGAAACACAGGGGGTGTGCGGCACCCCTGTAGCTGGGTGTGCCGCGTTGTTCGGATGTCTGTTGTGTTGCATTGTATGCTGGGGCATGCTTGCGTGGTCCATAGATGGATCTTGTTGCGCCGTCCTTTGGGTGCGAGCCTTCACATGGGTCGCGTATTGTATTGTGAGCGGCGTTGTATGCTGCTCTGTGTTGGTAGAGGGGTCGTCTATCCGACCAGGTGGCTGCTTTGATATTTGGTTGTGGGGGGTCTGAGGCCTCCTCATCGAATTCGGCTAGCAGCTTCTGCTTTGGGTAGCTCTTGGAGGGGCGATTGTCGCCGTACCTCGCTGTTGTGTTGAGTATTTTGCTCCATCTAATGTGGAGTGTGTATTGCGCAGCCTTGAGCCTTTGCTTCTGCTTTTTCAGACTCCTCGCGATGGCAACAAGCCTTTTACAGGCAGTCTGCTGCTCCGGGTGTCTGTCCGGCGTTATGTCGTCCGGACCATTATCCTTGAAAGGATTTGTTTGTTCGGTTTGATTGTCCGGATTGCCGTTGTCCGGCAGCGGTTCGCCCTGCTCCAATGTTGGGTCTGTGTGATCGCTATTTCTGTCGAGGCGGGATTTGGGGTGGCCCTTGCATCGCCGCTTTTACTGCTTTTCAAGGGAACAAGCCTTCGGTGCGTCCTTCCGCTCCTCGTCGTCATCTTTTGGTGCGTCCACCATGTATACGTCATATGACGAGGTGGCGTTCCAGGGCCCAATAGGCGCTGGTTCTTCACCGTCTCCTTCATCGGCGTCCATACCGTTGATGTCTTCGGAGCCGAAGTCGAGCATGTCGGTTAAATCGTCGACAGTGACTACAAAGTGGGTGGTGGGTGGGCTTTGAATTTCTTCATCGTCCGAATACCCACCTTGCTGGCCGCAATCCGGCCAGGGCTCTCCTAATAAAGAGAGAGACTTCAATGACTTCAGAATATCGCCAAAAGGCGAGTGCTGAAAGATGTCCGCGGCAGTAAACTCCATGATCAGCGCCGAATCGGATTCGATTGGCCGGGGCACGGAGGGTTCGGAGTCCGGAAAGGAGTCCGGCTCCTTGGAGTCATGAGTCTCGCGGAGTGCGGGGCTGGTGTTCGGCTCAATCGCCGTTGGGATCGCAGCCCCCGAGGCGGCGTCCAACCGCCCATCCTCAATCGGCGCAGTTGGCTCCGAATTAAGGATCGGAGCCGATGCGGGTGCGGCCCCCAGGGCACTGTTCGGTGGCAGAGCTAGATCATGCTCGTCGGGACAGTGCGGCGCGCTCGGCAGTGGCTCGAATCCGTCGAAGTTCAAGTCCCCGCGGGTGTCAGCCGTGTAGTTTAAACTTCCAAATCTGACCTGACGGCCAGGGGCGTAGCTTTCGATCTGCTCCAGGTGGCCAAGTGAATAGGCCCGCAGTGCGAAGCCGCCGAAGACGAAGATCTGTCCGGGGAGGAAGGTCTCACCCTGGACTGATTTGCTATAGATGATCGTAGGAGCCATCGAGCCTGACGGCAACGACACAGAGGAACTCTCAATGAAAGCACCAATGTCGGTGTCAAAACTGGCGGATCTCGGGTAGGGGGTCCCGAACTGTGCGTCTAGGCCGGATGGTAACAGGAGGCAAGGGACACGAAGTTTTACCCAGGTTCGGGCCCTCTCGATGGAGGTAAAACCCTACGTCCTGCTTGATTAATATTGATGATATGGGTAGTACAAGAGTAGATCTACCACAAGATCAGAGAGGCTAAACCCTAGAAGCTAGCCTATGGTATGATTGTTGATGTGTATGTTGTCCTACGGACTAAAACCCTTCGGTTTATATAGACACCGGATAGGGTTAGGGTTACATAGAGTCGGTTACAATGGTAGGAGATCTGAATATCCGTATCGCCAAGCTTGCCTTCCACGCCAAGGAAAGTCCCTTCCGGACACGGGACGGAGTCTTCAATCTTGTATCTTCATAGCCCTGGAGTCCGGCTGAAGGTATAGTTCGGCTATCCGAACACCCCCTAATCCAGGACTCCCTCAATTAGTATTCACATGATTTAAATGACGCTTAAACCGATAGACCCAAGAATCAAAGTCCTCGTTTTTCACAATCTTAGGGGGAGGACCGGCATGATTCAAATGAGTAGAGGGAATCGGTCCACCATACACAAGTGGAGGTTCCACATGGGCAAAGGTGTCGGTGCCATTCTTACCACTAGACGAAGGAGCTTTTTCACTACTAGCATCCCCCTTGTTGGAGTTAGCATCCGTCACCTTGTTAATGGGATCACCCACTTTCAAAGGTGCGGTGGATAGTTTAAGCCCTTCTATGAATTTATTAAACATGCTTTCAACCTCGGTCGTCATGGAGGTTTTCAATATTTCCAAGGCCACATTGAATTCCTCATGAGAGGCCATAGTTTCCCCATCGCCCGTAGACGAGATAGGATTCACACAGGAGTGCTCCTCCACACCGTCTACGGTGTCAACCATACTCTTCGGACGGTTAAGTCCTTAGTAAAGAGACGAGGCTCTGATACCAATAGAAAAGATCGATATGGTCGACTAGAGGGGGTGAATAGGCAACTAATAATTTTTAACTTTTATTTACCAAATTAAACTTTGCATCAAAGTATAGGTTGTCTAGACATGCAACTATGTGAGAAACCTATATGATGCAACAACAACAAGCACACAAGCAAGCAAGGGAGATAACACAAATAAGCTAACACAAGTAAAGGTACGAGATAACCAAGAGTGGAGCTGGTGGAGACGAGGATGTGTTACCAAACTTCCTTCCTTTTGAGGGGAAGTACATCTCCGTTGGAGCAGTGTGGAGGCACAATGCTCCCCAAGAAGCCACTAGGGCCATCGTATTCTCCTCACGCCCTCACACAATGCGAGATGTCGTGATTCCACTATTGGTGCCCTAGGAGGCGACGACTGAACCTTTACAAACAAGGTTGGGGCAATCTCCACAGCTTAATCAGAGGCTCCCAACAACACCACGAAGCTTCACCACAATGGAATATGGCTCCGCAGTGACCTCAACCATCTAGGGTGTTCAAACACCCAAGAGTAACAAGATCCACAAGGGATTAGTGGGGGAATCGAATTTATCTTGGTGGAAGTGTAGATCGAGGCCTTCTCAACCAATCCCTAGAAAATCAACAAGTTTGATTGGCTAGGGAGAGAGATCGGGCGAAAATGGAGCTTGGAGCAATAATGGAGCTTAGGGTTGGAAGAGGTGGTCAACTCGGAGAAGAAGATACCCCTTATATAGTGGAGAGAGAAATCCAACCGTTATCCACTTAACCAGCCCACGATAAGCGGTACTACCGTGCCTGCCAAGCGATACTACCGCAAGGCCTTACGGTACTACCGCACACCCTTGCGGTACTACCGCAAGGCAGGGTTGGACCAGCCTGGGAAGGCCGTGGACAGATAAACGTCCGTGCCTAGTTCCGCTGATTACAAAACAGTGCAAAAAGTCTGACATGGTACTACCGCTGAAGGCAAGCGGTACTACCGCACGGGGAGCGAATGTAAAAAATTACATCCGCTCCTACTTCCGCTACTCCTGCTGTGCCGGACGAGGTCTCACGGTACTACGGCTCCCAAGGAGCGGTACTACCGTGACCACCTGCGGTACTACCGCAAAGGCATGCAGTACTACCGCTCTGAAGAGCAGTACTACCGCAAGCCTCAGAACTGCAACAGATAGGAAGACTTCTTTTTGCACAGACAAGAAGAAACGAAGGATGCTCCAACGTGCTAAAGGAAAGGCGGTTGTCGGTGTCAAAACCGGCGGATCTCGGGTAGGGGGTCCCGAACTGTGCGTCTAAGGCGGATGGTAACAGGAGGCAGGGGACACGATGTTTACCCAGGTTCGGGCCCTCTTGATGGAGGTAATACCCTACGTCCTGCTTGGTTGTTCTTGATAATATGAGTAGTACAAGAGTTGATCTACCATGAGATCAGAGAGGCTAAACCCTAGAAGCTAGCCTATGGTATGATTGTATGTTGTCCTACGGACTAAAACCCTCCAGTTTATATAGACACCGGAGGGGGCTAGGGTTACACAAGGTCGGTTACAAACGAGGAGATATACATATCCGTATTGCCTAGCTTGCCTTCCACGCCAGGTAGAGTCCCATCCGGACACGGCATGAAGTCTTCAATCTTGTATCTTCATAGTCCAATAGTCTAGCCAAAGGATATAGTCCGGCTGTCCGGAGACCCCCTAATCCAGGACTCCCTCAGTAGCCCCTGAACCAGGCTTCAATGACGATGAGTCCGGCACGCAGTGTTGTGTTCGGCATTCCAAGGCGGGTTCCTCCTCCGCATACATCATGGAAGAGTTTTGAACACAAGGATAGTGTACGGCCCTGCAAAATAAGTTCCACATACCACTGTTGAGAGAATAATATTTCCACAAATCCAATCTGCTGACATGTTTTGACAGCATGACATCATGCCATGGCCCGGTCATTATTCGAACCGTTTTTCTCAGTCAGCTCCGCGCATAACGCGAGGCGGTTTTCTTGACACGTCTTGTCAAAGCAGAGATCGTGTCCCCCTTATCACGGGATTCTCATCAATACGGACGTGAGTAACCCAACCGTGCCTATGGGTAGGACTCCTAGACCTTAGGCAAGTACTAAACGGCCATGAGGAGGACGCTTGATATTCACCCTCTTTATAAAGGGGACAAGGCTTTTTCTTTTTTCCCTCTCGTGCTCAATCAAATCCTTCCCCCGCCTCGAGTTCTAACACCCAAAACTCAGGTCAGGTGCTTCGGACCTTCAACTATGTCCGGATCCAACCTTCAAGGTCGGTGGATGCCTTCCTCCGTCATGGAGGAGGACATCAACAAGTTGAGAGAGGCCAGATATCTGATCGCCGAAATTTTGCATTGGCTGCCTGCCCGAGGGCAGGTCGTCCCTACTCCCGAACCCAACGAGAGCGTCGTGTTTGTCTCCCACTTCCTCTGGGGACTAGGCCTCGCTCTGGATCCCTTTGTTAGGGATCTTATGTTCTATTATGGGCTAGATTTTCATGATCTGGCCCCGGATTCCCTTCTTCACATCTCGTCATTTATTGTCGTATGTGAGGCCTTCCTCCGCATTACCCCTCACTTCGGCCTGTGGCTCAAGACCTTCGATGTGAAGCCGAAGATGATCGAGGGGCAGCACGCAGCGTGTGGAGGCGCTTAAATAAGCAAAATCGCTGATGCTCCATGGCCTGGGGGTAGCTTCCCAGAGGTGTCCGAATTGTGGCAGCGGGAGTGGTTCTACATCACAGCTCCCCGAAGTGCCAAGTGGGTAGCTGCCCCACCTTTCGCTCAGGCCCCCCACCACAACTGATGCCATGGATCAGCAGGGAGCTGAGCTGGGGTCCAGCCAAGGACGTGCCAATACTGCAAAGCCGTATAGTTGATCTCTTTGAGAGAGATTTCAGTCTGGTTATGGTAGTGCAAGTTATGCTAGTTCATAGAGTCCAGCCTTGCAAACGTCGGCCCCTTCGCATGTGGGAATTCAACCCGGAAGGACCGCGAGCTATTCAACATTTCCTCGGCATGACGCATGAAGAGATGTACAAATCGTTCTTCGGACCCAAAATAGAGTGCCCGGACACCACCGAGGACGTGGGCCTGAGCTGCAACCGCCCCGCTGCCCAAGTAAGTAATCCCGTGCCGAACCTGTTGTCCTTTTATTTATCATGGCATCATTCTAAAGAGCCACTCTTTGACCAGGACTGGATAACAAAGGCGATGATGATCAGGTGTTCGGCCCCCCTTCCTGAGGGCTTGGACAATCCGGTACTGGACAAGATGCTCGAGCCGGCGCCTTATCCAGTGCCCTCAAAGGATGATGATGGGGGGAGTAGAGAGGGCGAAAGCGGGCCTCACTCGCTACTCATTCCAACCGGGGGGATGAGCGCCTCCGCGAGGGAGGGCAACCAAAGGGAAGAATCTAACATTCTCGCTCCCCGGGGAAGGAAGAGGACTACCTCCGAAGATCCGGAAACTAAGGTTTCCAAACGGGAGAAGAAGTCTTCATCAGAGGGTCCTGCCTCAGAGGGTATTCTTGCCGCACAATGTCCACGCGGGGATCAGCCCTCTACCGAGCTGTAAGTAGTCGAAAAGTACTTAATAGTGGAAATATCCTATCATACTTCCGAAGACGATAATCAGTGCTTATAAATTGCAGTCCGGATCGTAGCCCGTCTCGACAGAGTTCGTCTTCGGGGGATCTTCTTCCGAAGATGATGGAGAGCGAAACGCATCCCCCTAGCACCCCGCCTCATGAAGCGGGCGACCTTGAAGTGTCGTCGCAAAGGGTATCTCCGGATCCGCCAAGGCTAGAGGATAACCCTTTGGCTACCCGGGATCCCCAGTATCCGGCTCCTAAGGAGAGCGGCAGCAAGGGTCCGTACAGTATGCGATCGGACACGCTGAAGGATCTTCTGGGGCAAGCGGCCGTCTCAGAAGCGCATCGTACGCTGATGGGTACGGTAATTGAAAGGATTTCATCCGCAGAAAGCGGTTTGCATGAAGCTTTTATGAGTCTGCTGAAAGGCTTCGAGGTACGTGAAAAAGTATACTCCCTCCTTCCATCTATATAGGGCCTAATGCGTTTTTCAAGACCGCCTTTGACTATTGATAAAATTAATAGTACATGACATGCATAATGTGAAAATTATATCATTCAAAGCTCCTTTCACATACGAATTTGATGATGTGCTTTGTGTAAGTTGCATGTCATATATTATTTCTCTAACATTTGGTCAAAGTTAGCCTCGAAAAACGCATTAGGCCCTATATAGATGGAAGGAGGGAGTATGTTTTTGATAGTACCGCACGCGTTCGGTGTGCCCTATGCAGATAGTAGCCCCTGAGACTCTGGTTGTCGTCGAAAACGGCGGCAAACAGAGGATCATAGTCCCAGGTAATAACCAGACCGCCTTGATGTGCAGGTGGCTGAAGCCCCAGTGGCTAGCTGGACTGATGGGTTTGCCGAGCTAAAGCGGCAACTGGATGCGGCAGATGCTGACATCATGCTTGTCAACAAGCGGCTTGACGAGGCACAGGGTAAGTGATTTTTTCGGTGGTCAACACATGGTAAGAGGGGCATCATGCCAGTATCTTTAATATGTTGTGAATGCAGATGGAGCTACCACCGTGGAGACCCTTCGGGCGGAGCTTGCCCGAGCTAAGGAGCAAGCAAGGAGTAGCGATGCGGCCGCTCTAAAGGCGGCCGGAGAGTTAAAGGCCGAACAGGCCACGCATTGCGAGAGCAAGGAAAAAATAGCCGAGATGGCTGTAGAGTTAAAAGATGTCGCTGACCATTACCGGCTTCTTGAGGAAGAAAACCGGGCGAAGGCGACGGACCTGGAGAAGGCCCTAGTGGCCTCCAAGGAAGCCCGCTCAAAAATTAGAGCGACGAAGGAGGAGCTGAATCAAGCTACAGATATCATATCTGGGAAGCCCTTCTTGCTGCGGACGAAGTTCGGAGATCCGAAGTATGCACCTTTGGACCGGCTATGGAGTTCTGCGGACGCCTATGCGGATTTGGCTGCAAGTGCTGCTGATGCGGCAGAGTACTTCAAGGATCAGAAAGATCACGAAGTGGAAAAACTGTTCTGGTCACAGTTTCATGCTCCAGTCCGTCTGCTGCTGTTGAATGAGCAAATGGCCGAGTGGGTCGAGCTCCATAGGTTGTCCGGACTTGCCATGAGGTCCGTTGTGGATCACCTGTGGCCGGGAGGGCCAAGTCCTAATAGCTACTTTAGTTTAGTGCAATAGTTCCTTGGTGCTGTGCCATGCATCGATGCTGTAAAGAGATCGGCGTGTATAGAGGGTGCGCGCATGGCCTTTGCCTGTGTCAAGACATACTGGGCGGAGATGGAGGCCACCACTGTTGCGACACAGGGTTCGGCCGTAGGCCGAGTGGCTGCCAAGCACTACTTTGAAGAAGTCCTTGAAGGTGCTCGTTCGATAGAGGCTCAGTGCTCGAAGAATATTATGTTCTAGTGACATGTATTCCCATTGTAAAAACAATGTTTTATTGAGTTTATCAAGGCTGTATTTATACTTTTGCCCGAAAGTACTATGATGCCTCCTGTGCGGCCATTTATGTATATATGTATATAACCTGAAAGATGGCAGTTGTCAGCTTCAGCCCCCACGCATATAATGCGGGGGTGCTCGCAGAAGACGCATGTTCACACTTGATCCAACATCTTGGTCCATTAAGGAGGTGATAGCGCAGCGAACTAGGAAATCGTACTATAATGCTTTAACACTTTCACTTAGCCAGAGGAGTTTGACAGTGGGTCTACTATATAGCCCCTGGTGGCTCTGCGCTCATCCGAATTCGGGGTGCGTACATGCCTGCCCGGGAAACGGCCCTTCGTTAAGGCGGAGGAATCCCAAAGATTCCGCTAGGTCATCGAGTGGTTGACCAGTCTCACGCTATATCATGACAGTCGGTTTTTGGCTTTCTCTACTGAGGTGCTCGTCCGGATGAACCAGGGCACAATCGCAGTAGTTCTCCTGGTGCCGCCCTAGCCGATAGAGCGGAACGTAAGGTAGCAAAACACAGGAGCCAGGCAAACCCAACATTTGACCAAAGACATGATTCGGAGCTGATGCGTATAAGGCCAAACTCGCGATGCCGAACACTCCCTAAGGTATTCGGTCTTTATGATGTAAACCGGGCTAAATAGTGCCCTTTGTAATAAGCCCCTGGTGTCCAGGTACGTGCAATATTCTGACGTGGCCACATGACAATACGTCAGCATCCTTCTCAGTTGTACTGAGAATCCGGGGGATGTGTATCAACAAGAGAGAGTAAAAAAGGTTTACACAGGGTCTTAATCTAAAAAGAATCCTTGGAACGGGTCCCTGCTGCACGTCTGCGCCTGTGTCTCCGTTGTGCCGTATCCTGGACGGGTGTAGCACGATGGTCATCTGTAAAAGAGAGGAACTTAGTTGAAAAGTTGTCGTGCAAAAGGTAGGTTATACTAAATAAACCATGTACAGTTCAGGATGAGTAAAGTTGAGCCTAATTGTCACTTGTGTACACGCTTTGAGCCCCTTGTATTGTTATAGGGGTATAGCCATCAAACATGTATCAATTATATATAGCTACACCGGATTCGTCTAACCTTGTCTGTGGTCTTAACGACCTGTCAGATGCTCTAGTTGGTGAGGCCGTCTAGTGTGCGGCTGCCAAGGCAGCCGCACGGTCTTCCGCGCGCAAGGAGCACTCAATATTTCCATTTACTGTAATGATGCCACGTGAACCGGGCATCTTAAGCATGAGAGAAGCGTAATGCGGTATTGTGTTAAAGCGAGCGAAAGCTTCGCATCCGAGTAGTGCTTGATGGCCACTTTGGAACGAAGCGATGTGGAAGGTTAACTTTTCGCTGTGGAAGTTATCGGGAAAGCCGAATATAACCTCTAGTAGCAGGGAGCCCGTGCAATGGGCTTCTGGGCCTGGCGTTACTCCTTTAAAGGTAGTATTGCTATGGCTGATTTTTGTTGGGTCTATCCCCATTTTGCGGACTGTGTCCTGATATATCAGGTTTAAACTACTGCCGCCGTCCATCAGGACTCGTGTGAAGTGGTATCCGTCAATTATCGGGTCCAACACCAAGGCAGCCCATCCTGCATGTCGGATACTTGCCGAGTAATCCCGATGGTCAAAGGTGATCGGTTGGGACGACCAGTGGCAGAACTCCGCGGTGATAGGCCCTGGGGCATGTGTCTGTAGGAGTGCCGCTTTGTTTCTCCCCTTCATCACGTGTAACACGTTTACTGTTTTTACTTATGGTGGGAATTTCTTCTGTTCCCCAGTGCTTTGCTTGCGAGGCTCGTCCTCGTCTGCGCTTGGTGTATCCTGCCCCTTGTGTTCGGCATTGAGCTTGCCGGACTGCTTGAAAACCCAACATTCTCTATGGGTATGATTTGCAGGTTTATTGGGGGTGCTGTGGATCTAACATATTTTATCCAAAATCTTGTTTAGGCTAGACATTTCGTCTCTGTTGCCTTTGGAGGGAAGCATTTGCTGACCTGGCCGAGAGCTTCTAAATCCGGCGTTTACCGCCGTGCTCTTCGGGCTGTCTTCTTTATTCCGGCGATTGTTTTTGCTGCGTCAAGGCTTCTTGTTTCCGTCCCTGACTTCGGATGTACTTGGGTCGCTGGTGCTACATCGGGCTAGCCGGCTGTCCTCACCCGCGCAAAAGCGGGTCATGAGGCTTGTTAATGCTGCCATTGTTCTCGGCTTTTCTTGGCCGAGGTGTCTGGCAAGCCATTCGTCTCGAACGCTGTGCTTGAAAGCTGCTAAGGCTTCAGCATCCGGACAGTCAACTATTTGGTTCTTTTTAGTGAGAAACCTGTTCCAAAGCTTTCAGGCTGACTCTCCGGGCTGTTGAGTTATATGACTTAAATCGTTTGCATCCGGTGGTCGGACATAGGTCCCTTGAAAATTTGCTCGAAAAGCATCCTCGAGCTCTTCCTAGCTTCCAATGGAGTTTTCGGGGAGGCTTTTAAGCCAGTGCCGAGCTGGCCCTTTGAGCCTGAGGGGTAAGTACTTGATGGCATGGAGATCGTCTCCTCGAGCCATGTGGATATGGAGGATGTAGTCCTCAATCCAGGCCCCAGGGTCTGTCGTTCCGTCGTACGCCTCTATGTTTACGGGTTTGAATCCCTCTGGCAATCCATGGTCCAGCACCTCATCGGTGAAACATAGGGGGTGTGCGGCACCCCTGTATTTAGGTGTACCATGGTGTTCGGATTTTTGTTGTGTTGCATTGCGTGCTGGAGCGCGCTTGCTTGGCCCGTAGATGGATCTGGTTGCGGCGTCCTTTTGATGCGCGTCCTCATGTGGATCACTTACTGGCTTGTGTGCGGCGTCGTTTGCCACTCTATGTTGGCCACGAGGTCGTCTATCCGACCGGATGGTTGTTTTGTTTTTTGATTGCGGGGCTCTAAGACCTCATCATCGAATTCAGGTAGCAGCTTTCGCTTCGGGTAGCTCTTTGTGTGGCGACTGCCGCCGTACTTTGCTGCGGTGTTGAGTACTTTACTACAACTAATTCTGAGTGTGTCTTGTGTAGCCCTGAGCCTTTGCTTCTGCTTTTTCAGACTCTTCGCAGTGGCGACCAGCCTTTGATGGGGATTCTGTTGCTTCGGGTGCCTGTCCAGTGTGATGTCATCCGGACAGCTATCTTCGCCGGAGACGGGTTGTTCGGTTTGATTCTCCGTGTTGCCGTGGTTGGACGGTGGTTCGATGTCGTGTTCGTCGTCCGCTGGCTCACCCTACTCTATCGCTGGGTCTATATGATCGTTGTTTCTGCCGAGGCGGGATTTGGAGCGGCACTTACGCCGCCGCTTTGACTACTTCTTGAGGGAACTATCCTTCGCTGCGTCCTTCCGTTCCTCGTCGTCGTTTTCTTTGGGTGTGTCCACCATGTATACATCATATGATGAAGTGGGCATCCAGTGCCCTGTGGGCAGTGGCTCCTGTTCGTCTCCTGCATCGTCGTCCATACCATCGATGTCTTCGGAGTCAAAGTCGATCATGTCGGTCAAATTGTTGACAGTGGCTACTAAGTGGGTGGTGGGTGGGCGGCGAATTTCTTCGTCGTCCGCATCCCGATCTGGCCGGCCATGGTTCGGCTAGGACTCTCCTGACAAGGAGAGAGACCTTAATGAGTTCAGTATGTCGCCAAAGGGCGAGTGCTGAAAGATATCCGCGGAGGTGAACTCCATGATCGGTGCCCAGTTGGATTCGATAGGCACGGGAGCAGGCGGTTCGGAGTCTGTGGCCGGGGAAGAATCCGGTAGTTCCGCATCACGGCTCCCGTGAAGGGTAAGGTTGGTATTTGGCTCGACTGCCGCTAAAGACACGGCCTCCGTGGTGGGGTCTATCCACCCGTCCTTGGATGGTGCGACTGGCTCCGGATTGAGGGTCGGAGCGGTCGCCGGTGCGATCTCCCGAACACTATCCGATGGTAGAGCTAAATCATGCTCATCGTGACCGTGCGGCGCACTCGGCAAGGGCTCGAATCCGTCGAAGATCAAGTCTCCGTGGACGTCGGCCGTGTGGTTTATGCTTCCAAACCTGACCTGGTGGCCAAGGGCGTAACTCTCAATCTGCTCCAGATGGCCAAGCGAGTTGGCCCGCAGTGCGGAGCCGCCGAATACAAAGATCTGTCCGGGGAGAAAAGTCTCACCCTGGACTGCATCGCTATCAATGATTGAAGGGGCCATCCAGCCTAACGATGACGACACAGAGGAACTCTTAATGAAAGCACCAATGTCGGTGTCAAAACCGGCGGATCTCGGGTAGGGGGTCCCGAACTGTGCGTCTAAGGCGGATGGTAACAGGAGGCAGGGGACACGATGTTTACCCAGGTTCGGGCCCTCTTGATGGAGGTAATACCCTACGTCCTGCTTGGTTGTTCTTGATAATATGAGTAGTACAAGAGTTGATCTACCACGAGATCGGAGGGCCTATGGTATGATTGTATGTTGTCCTACGGACTAAAACCCTCCGGTTTATATAGACACCGGAGGGGGCTAGGGTTACACAAGGTCGGTTACAAAGGAGGAGATATACATATCTGTATTGCCTAGCTTGCCTTCCACGCCAGGTAGAGTCCCATCCGGACACGGCACGAAGTCTTCAATCTTGTATCTTCATAGTCCAACAGTCCGGCCAAAGGATATAGTCCGGCTGTCCGGAGACCCCCTAATCCAGGACTCCCTCAGCGGTGCAAAGAGGAGTAAACGTTTACGTGACGATTCCACCCAAACCTTTCCAAAGAGGACCCCCTCTTAATAGTACGGCTTTCCTACAACTCAAATCCGCCGAAAAAGGAACGAAGAAAACCACAGTCTTCAATAATCTTCGAGGGGATCTTAACCGTCTCGTGCCTAGTCATGAAATATCTAAAATACTCGAGACACAAAATTAGTCCGCAAATGCATTGTCATCAATCACCAAAACACCTTAGGGATAAATATGCCCTTACAGGTGGCTTATATAGAGTTCGCCAGACCCCTCCGGCCCTCAGTTACACAGGGTTCAATGTACATAAAGATAGGACGTTACTGGTAACGCCAGCAATAAAGGCATATAAATGATCATAAAGACTACGGAGTGAAAGCCCGATCGTTGTCATTCAGAGTGACCTTAGATCTTCTATTCTCCGAGTGGTTTCCGGTATGGTCGAATGAATATATCTTGGTCGAATGGACTTGGGCTATCCGAGTGTACTCTTAGTCGAGTGGGTTGTGTCCTGTGGTGATTTCAATCGGTAGAATCCGCGGTCCTTTAAATTTCCTTGACTGTAGGGCAATGTCCTTGGGTAGGGTGCTTGGATCAGGTCTATTGCCCTACCCTAGGTACATGTCATCGTCACTGGGCGTTTCTACTCTTTGTCGGACGTGGGCACAAGTCTCACGTCCTACTATTTCTTGGACTCCACCTGGCAATCGATGTCACCGGTCGAGGTGAGGTCGGCGATTGAGACGGATGGTGCGGGCGTTGCACATAGAATCAATCATTGCCCGCTGCTCGTCCACGATGTCCGAGTCCGCCACGACCATGGTCGTGACAACCTTTTCGGACGGCTGCTTCCCTATGAGCTGGTCCTCTGCCAGCCAGTGCTCCTTGAGGAGCTGTGGGCTGTACCAAAATGTTGGATATTTCTCTATTACTACGCCGAGGTAAATGTTTACCACATAGAATGATTTTTTTTTGTTTGAAGAAATTGCTTCTTACAATAGAGTGGGTGGGAAGGCGGTGCAGCTAGATGTGATTAGGAAATCTTTGTCATCATATCTAAGGAAAGAAACATGAGAAGTAGTTCCAAAGTTTCCAACTGCAACTAATACGAAAGCCTCTACATATGATGTAGAGACTTAGGTCGAGCTAGGGATTGAACCATGCAGATTAGGCAAACTCGTGCAAATTTTTGGGGTGTGCGGATGAGATACTCTTGTTTGTCAATAATAACTCACGAGTCGCGACATACAGATAATCAAATGGTGGGCCATGATTCTAGGTATTAGCTAAATATCAAAGTAATCCAAGAATATCCATGCACATAAATCAATTTCGAACTTGGTAGACCCTCTGGAAGGCAAAAGGGCTAACATATATGAATGGATCAATGAACTAACACAGATAAAAAAATCATCCATAGAGCTCGGTATATTGCCAAGAGTTTCTGACAAATTCAAGAAGTTTACAGTGATGAGATGGTCTCACCGCCGTGATGCTTAAATCAGTTCAAGTTATAGTAGCAATTGTTGCGTATTTCAATAATGGGATAATGTTGATGGATGTCAAAAGGATTTTCTTAAAATGAAATATAACCAAGGACGTCTATATGATAAAATCCGGGGTTTTCTTGATCCAAAATATGTTGAAAAGTGTTCACAATTCAGAGATCTAGTAATGGACTCGAGGAAGCATAATAGAGTTGGAATCTTCGTTTTGATGAAATGATCAAAGAGTTTGATTTCATCATAAATAGCGAAGAGGTTTGTATTTGCAAGGAAGTAAGTGGGAGCCTAATAGCATTTCCAATGCTATACCTTAATGCCATATCGTTAAGTGGGAATGATAAAAATATCTTCACGCTAATAAGGACTTTATTAAAAAATAACTTTTCAAGAAGGACATGGGCGAGGTCGCATACGCATTGGGCATAATGATCTATATAGATAAGTTCCTAGGGCTGAGCCAAAATACATATTGACAAATACTAAACTACATTAGTATGAAAATACCAAGAGAAGATTCTTGACCAGGTCACATGGAAAGGGTTTTAGCAAGACTCGGTGTCCCAAAGCAATGGTGAGAAAACCACATGGATGGAATTCCATACACATCTATGTTCGGATTAATCATGTCTCCTTGGTATGTTAACAACCAAACATGTCTAGTGCTCCAAAGAGTTGCAAGAAAGATACTAAAGTGGTCAAGGTGTTGATCAAAGGACAACGATGAAAACATCTTTAAGCACCAAAATAGGATTAAGGACATATTTCTTTCTAAGGAGATGATGAAAAGCTAAATGTAAAGTGTTATTCTAATGCAAGCTCATTGTAAGTAGTTACATCGATGCAACCTTCATCGTTGCTCCGGGCGATTTCCGATTTCAATCGGGATTTTGTATGATACATAGAATGGTGGAGTAGTAAGTTGGAATTGTTCCAAGTAGAATACTATGGCGGATTCGATAGTAAAGACAAAGTATATTGTCACTTTGAAAGCGACAAAGAAGGGCATTTAGATTAAAAGTTATTACTCAGGTTGGTATGGTTTCAAGATGGCTGAGGCCAAGTGCTAGGAATGAAAATCCTACCAGTGATTCAAATATATACAAAGCCAGTTCTACACAAATTTTGAATTTTCTTTGAAAGCATGGAGAAGCAAAGATATGCCGCATGGTACACACGGACATGAATGTGCTAGATTCGTTGGTGAAGTATATTTTACACCGGTATGAAATAGGTGTAAAGTGCATTAGCAGTTGCTAGATTATTGAATCTAGCGCAAGTAGAATATAATTAGAAATATGACCAAGAGGCAATAATAAATGTTATTATTATTTCCACATTTAATATTATTTTTGAGCTAGAATTTCTATGGTTCTTGAAAATGTGATTTAGAGGAAACTCATATGCATGTGTGGAAACAGAAACACAAAGTAGGTTCCTAGTCTCACCTCTAAGACTAGCTCATTTGTTGCATGATGATCCTGATTTCCCGAGAATTGGGAATTGTTAATGTAACAAGGACACCGATACGTCTCCGTCGTATCTACTTTTCCAAACACTTTTGCCCTTGTTTTGGACTCTAACTTGCATCATTTGAATGGAACTAACCCGGACTAACGCTGTTTTCAGCAGAATTGCCATGGTGTTATTTTTGTGCAGAAATTAAAGTTCTGGAATGACCTGAAAATCAACGGAGATTATTCTTGGAATTAATAAAAAATACTGGCAAAAGAATCAAGGACAGGGGGCCCACACCCTGTCCACGAGGGTGGGGACGCGCCTACCCCCTGGGCGCGCCCCCTGCCTCATGGGCGCCCTGGTGCTCCACCGACCTCAACTCCAACTCTATATATTCGTGTTTGGGGAGGAAAAAATTAGAGAGAAGGATTCATCATGTTTTATGATACGGAGACGCCGCCAAGCCCTAATCTCTCTCGAGAGGGCTGATCTGGAGTCCGTTCGGGGCTCCGAAGAGGGGAATCCATCGCCATCGTCATCATCAACCTTCCTCCATCACCAATTCCATGATGCTCACCGTCATGCGTGAGTAATTCCATCGTAGGCTTGCTAGACGGTGATGGGTTGGATGAGATTTATCATGTAATCGAGTTAGTTTTGTTAGGGTTTGATCCCCTAGTATCCACTATTTTCTGAGATTGATGTCGCTATGACTTTGCTACGCTTAATGCTTGTCACTAGGGCCCGAGTGCCATGATTTCAGATCTAAAACTATTATGTTTTCATGAATATATGTGAGTTCTTGATCCTATCTTGCAAGTCTACAGTCACCTACTATGTGTTATGATCCGGCAACCCCGAAGTGACAATAATCGGGACCACTCCCAGTGATGACGGTAGTTTGACGAGTTCATGTATTCACTATGTGTTAATGCTTTGGCCCGGTACTCTATTAAAAGGAGGCCTTAATATCCCTAAGTTTCCAATAGGACCCCGCTGCCATGGGAGGGTAGGACAAAAGATGTCATGCAAGTTCTTTTCCATAAGCACGTATGACTATATTCGGAATACATGCCTACATTACATTGATGAATTGGAGCTAGTTCTGTGTCACCCTATGTTATAACTGTTGCATGAATAATTGCATCTGACATAATTCTCCATCACCAATCCATTGCCTACGAGCTTTTCATATATTGTTCTTCGCTTATTTACTTTTCCGCTGCTACTGTTACAATCACTATAAAACCAAAAATATTACTTTTGCTACCGTTACCACTACTATCATATTACTTTGCTACTAAATACTTTGCTGCAGATATTAAGTTTCCAGGTGTGGTTGAATTGACAACTCAGGTGCTAATACTTGAGAATATTCTTTGGCTCCCCTTGTGTCGAATCAATAAATTTGGATTGAATACTCTACCCTCGAAAACTGTTGCGATCCCCTATACTTGTGGGTTATCAAGACCATTTTCTGGTGCCATTGCCGGGGAGCATAGCTCTATTCTTTGAGTCACTTGGGGTTTACATCTGCTAGTCACTATGAAGAACTTGAAAGATTAAAGAACTAAGATTTTCCCCTCAACTACGTGGGGAGGTAAGGAACTGCCATCTAGCTCTACACTTGATTCACCTTCGGTTATGAGTAAACTTGCGACACCTACTGCTGTTATTAATTCTGATATGTCGCATGTTATTGATGATGCCACTTCTGCTATGCATGATACTTATGATGAAACTACTTCTGTGCTTGATACTACTGTGCCACTAGGTGAATTTCTTGATGAACAACTTGCTAGGGCTAGAGAGAATGAATTATTGAAACTGATAATATTGATGAAACTGATGATGAAGATTCTCCCCCTAGATATGAATTGCCTATTGTGCCTGAGGGTTATGTTATGGATGAAGAAACTGCTAGAGACTTTCTTGCCTGCAATGATAGAAGTGATCTTAAGAAACTATTAGCTAGCTGAAAGAAAAATCTCTGAATGCTAGAATGAAATATGATCCTGCTTATGCTACTTCACCTATCTTTATTACTAATAAGGATTATGATTTCTTTGTTGATCCAGATATAATTACTTTGGTTGAATCTGATCCTTTTTATGGCTATGAATCTGAAATTGTTGTGGCACATCTTACTAAATTAAATGATATAGCTACCCTGTTCACTAATGATGAGAAAACCCGCGACTATTATATCCTTCAATTATTTCCGTTCTCATTAAAGGGTGATGCTAAGATATGGTTTAATTCTCTTGATCATGGTTGTGTGCGTAGTCCCCAAGATATGATTTACTACTTCTCTGCTAAATATTTCCCCGCTCATAAGAAACAAGCTTCTTTAAGGGAAATATATAATTTTGTGCAAATTGAAGAAGAGAGTCTCCCACAAGCTTGGGGGAGGCTTCTCCAATTACTTAATGCTTTGCCTGATCATCCTCTCAAGAAAAATGAAATACTTGATATCTTTTATAATGGACTAACCGATGCTTCTAGATACCACCTGGATAGTTGTGCTGGTTGTGTTTTCAAGGAAAAAACAGTTGATCAAGCTGAAATTCTATTGAATAATATGTTGACCAATGGAAATAATTGGACACTTCCTGAACCAACTCCTAAGCCAACTCCTAAGAAAAGGGGTATTCTATTTCTCAGTCCTGAAGATATGCAAGAGGCAAAGAAATCTATGAAAGAAAAAGGTATTAAAACTGAAGATGTTAAGAATTTACCTCCTGTTGAAGAAATACATGGTCTTAATTCATCACCTATTGAAGAAACACACGGTCTCGATAACCCGACACAGGTAGTAAAGGTAAACTCTCTCTATAGATATGATAAAGCTGAAATCCCTCCTGCTAAGTTTGCTAGCCAATGTTTGGATGAATTTGATAACTTTATGGTTAAGCAAGAAGATTTTAATGCTTATTTTGGTACACAACTGAAACGCAATGCTTATATGATTGAACACTTAGGTGATTATATGTGTTGAGTTAAAGGTGAACTTAAACTCATTAGTAAACATGCTTCTATGGTTACCACTCAAGTAGAACAAGTACTTAAAGCTCATAATGATTTTATCAATGAATTGAATAGTAAGAATAATGACTTTGCTGTTAGAGTTGCAACTAGAGGAGGTAAAGTGACTCAGGAACCTTTGTATCCTGAGGGCCACCCTAAGAGAATTGAGCAGGATTCTCAGAGAAATAACGTTGATGCACCTAGTCCTTCTAAGAGGAAGAAAAAGAAATACGATAGGACTTTGCATGCTTCTAGTGAACCTGTTGTAGACACACCTGAGAATCCTAATGATATTTCTATCTCTGATGCTGAAACACAATCTGGTAATGAACATGAACCTAGTGATAATGTTAATGATGATGCTCAACCTAGCAATAATAATGATGTAGAGATTGAACCTGTTGTTGATCTTGATAACCCACAATCAAAGAATCAACATTATGATAAGAGAGACTTTGTTGCTAGGAAGTACGGTAAAGAAAGAGAACCATGGGTTCAGAAACCCATGCCTTTTCCTCCTAAACCATCCAAGAAAAAAGATGATGAGGATTTTGAGCGCTTTGCTGAAATGATTAGACCTATCTTTTTGCGTATGCGTTTGACCGATATGCTTAAAATGAATCCTTATGCTAAGTATATGAAGGATATTGTTACAAATAAAAGAAAGATACCGGAAGCTGGAATTTCCACCATGATTGCTAATTATACTTTTAAGGGTGGAATACCAAAGAAACTTGGAGATCCAGGAGTACCAACTATACCATGCTCCATTAAAAGAAACTATGTTAAAACTGCTTTATGTGATCTTGGAGCCGGTGTTAGTGTTATGCCTCTCTCTTTATATTGTAGACTTGATTTTAATAAGTTGACACCTACTGAAATATCTTTGCAAATGGCTAATAAATCAACTGATATACCTGTCGGTATTTGTGAGAATGTGCCTGTTGTGGTTGCAAACGTTACTATTTTAACGGACTTTGTTATTCTTGATATTCCCGAGGACGATAGTATGTCTATTATTCTTGGAAGACCCTTTTTGAATACTGCAGGGGCTGTTATTGATTGCACCAAAGGCAATGTCACTTTTCATGTTAATGGTAATGAGCATACGGTACACTTTCCGAGGAAACAACCTCAAGTCCACAGTATCAATTCTATTGGAAAAATTCCATCGATTACTATTGGAGGTTTTGAATTTCATCTTCCTACTGTCACAAAGAGATATGATATTCTTATTGTTGGGGATGTGCATATCCCCGTTGAGGTAACATAGTGTTATTCGAAATTTCTCCGGTTACCACTACTATCATATTACTTTGCTACTAAATATTTTGCTGCAGTATTAAGTTTCCAAGTGTGGTTGAATTGACAACTCAGCCTCTAATACTTGAGAATATTCTTTGGCTCCCCTTGTGTCGAATCAATAAATTTGGGTTGAATACTCTACCCTCGAAAACTGTTGCGATCCCCTATACTTGTGGGTTATCAGACACCAGCAACAAGGAGAGCATGTTGTTAACAGAACAATGGTGTTGAACAGACCTAGAGACTTGACAATTCATGAATGAGATTTGCTTCTTCGACGATGGAGAGATACTTACCGGGGCCTCTCTCTATTATGCCATCCATCATCGTCTGGCCATACACAATGTGATATGATCATGGGGTACCTGAATGCAAAAACGAGAAAAGAGATCAAAACCCATAACGAGGATAACTTGGTATAGTGATCAAGTTGTTCATTCACATGGGTACCTGTAAGTCGCACCTCAGGTTTTATTATGTATCACAAAGCAAAGGGAATTGTGTGCTTGAACAAAAAGTTTGCTAGATAAATAATTCGTATATGTGTACAAGTCAATATGGATGCCTATATCCCGTTATTGATTAACCGGAAGGAGTTTCGTGTCATGTGCACACTACCGAATATGTGGGATCGCACGCTTAAGGGCCATCGATTTTTTGAGTACTTGAATTGTTAGGAACATGAGAGAAATACGCTAAAAAATCTGAAATATTGGAAATGTTTAGGAGAGAAATTAAAAAAAGTTTCAAAAACATTGGGAAGTCCCGAAGAACTCTAAAAGGCACAATGTCCAGGAAGGTTCTAGAATATTCTGAAACCTTTCAAAAAGTTCTGTACGGTGCCATGGGCTGATCACTTGGCTAGGACTAAGTGGGAGGCAACCACATGGACCTATGGGTTCCAATAATGGCGCACCCCCTTGCCTCGAGGGCAACCCACGACGGCTAAGTTTTTTGGGGGCACAACCCCTGGTGTGGCCGACCCTAGGGAGGAGGCAGCCCATCCTCCAATGCGACCACACTCCCCTGTGCCTATAAATACATGTCTCTCCTCCAAACACACATATCTCTCTCTCTCTCTCGAAAATTTTCTCCAATGTAAGGCTGCTCCACTCCACCTCTAGTCTTTGGTATTTCTTTGTTCTACAAAGTGAAGACCTGTTTACGGTGATTGCGTACCCATGGGTACCATCAAAGGGGTCATTATTCTGATCCTCGAATGGGAGAAAATTCTCATGCCTGAGAGGTTTAATCATAGATGCGAGAATCTGCATCAACATCTTCACCCTCTCTTTTATCTGATTCATAGATGGTAAAGATAAGACCTAAACCTCTTTGCATTTTCATTGTGATCTCGAGTTTTATTCTTAGGTCGGATTTTTTTTATTTTCTACTACGTTTTACAACAATTGTCTCATGAATATGGTGGTTAAGAACACCCCAACCATTTAGGCAATCGAATCCCTTGTTGCCAACGAAAACGAGAATGGTGATCTCCTCGAGCAGGAAGTCAAATTTGAGGAAGTTCAAGAGTGATGAATTTATGGTTAACCAAAAAACTAATGAAACAAATGCTATGAACTTGACCTTATTGAAAAAGGCAAATAAAATTTATCAAGAGCTAAAATCTTCCAAGAGCCAAGTCGAAGTAGCTGATGCTTCTCTCTCTAAGGATCTTGAGCTCCTCGCCACGCCTCTTAAGGTTAAGGAGGGGGAAGCACACCAAACTTCAAGAGAGTTATGAGAAACTTTGACTTACATATTTAGTGAATACCACTAATCCAACGTCCTAGGGCTCCTCTGATTCAACTCAGAAATATGAGTGTTGTAAGATTTGCATCTTTACTATTGTTCCCCGAGTAACCTTCTTTTTAAAAAAGAGTTTTTATCCTATATAGGCCTTCCAATTCTAGTAATGTAACCTTGACTTTATGTCATACAAAACTTTAAGAGAGGTTGGGCCGACTTAGTATTGCGTAATGTTATCCTATGTAGACTCATCGCCCAATTCCTATTTGGCGCTTCAGGCGCCACTTATAGGGTTTTTTGCAAATGGTGCAAGCCTATGTAGAAAATGGGTCGGCCCATGTAGGGCGCATTTTTTTAAGGTAGCTACACCATCCAATTTTGTTAAGCTTCAAGACAGCTTTGTGTAGCTTCTGGAAGCTTCCAGCCGGTTTTCTCCGGTTCTGTTTCTTTTTTCCTTTTCTTTTATGTACTATCTTTTTTCAAAATCCATTTAATTTTCTCAGACCATGAACTTTTTATAATTTGTGAACATTTTTTTCCAATCCATGAATGTTTTTTCAAATCATGAACTTTATTTGAAAACCACTCACAATTTTTAAATTCCTGAACTTTTGTGAACATTCTCAAATTTATGAACTTTTCTTAAATTCGTGAAACACCTTTCCAATTCATGAACATTTTTTAATCTATAAAAATTTTTAAAATTCTTGAATTTTTCTAGATCCATTAACATTTTTGAATTAATAATTTTTTTCAAATTCACAAACTGTGCACTTTTTTCAAACCCATGAAACTTTTGCAAACTAGATGACACCCCGCGCGTTGCAGCGGGAAACGGGTTGCAATATATTTAGATCATATTAGGTTGACCTGATCCTTACAACTACATATATGATGAACCATCCTCACCAGTGTGAAAATTACATGTTATCTATAGAATTTATATATAAAAGGGAGCTATGTTCTGTTAGAAACTCGGAACCAATACAAATAACCACCACAATTAATTTGGATTTGCATTAATGACAAAACTATCTTTAAATCACAACTATATATGGCAGAAAATGTGGAATGGACCTAATAATCACAATCATATACTCCCTGAATCCCAAAATAAATGTCATCGGTTTAGTACAAATAACGTTATATTAGATCAAGGGCCTTTATTTTGGGACGGAAGGAGTACATCCGACGGAGATATTATGACAAAACTAAGTGTAAAATTTAAGTAAAACTTACCAAAACTTGTATCGATTGTGAAACATAAGGTATCCTAAAGCATCATAAAAGTTTCATTGTACACTAAATAATCACTTTGAAAAATAATAATTATCACCTTAGTTCTGGGGTCTCACAGATGGATGAGAGCATTGTCACATCAGGCATGATAATTATCCATGCCCATCAGTTTAAATTGCATCTGAAGTGCTTGGGAAAACGGGAAGTATTCCATATGCATGGATAGGGACTAAGCTTAAGTTAGTTGTGAAACCAATAGGGGATCAAGAAATTATAGGATGTGAACATTAAACAATATATAGTGCTGACAGAAAACAATCACTAAAATTCAAAGATGACCTCAGCTTCTTCAACCAGTTCTTCTTGGATAAGCAACATCCCAGTGTATATATTGGTCTCTTTTGCCACATTCTGCAAGGAGTAAATAAGTACAAGGAAAGTTGCCTAAGGGAGAATAGGATTCATATTGCTAATAAATGAACCGAAGAAAGAAAATAAAATCACATAGATAATAATGTATTATAACTTTCCCCAATAGGCAGGATATAACCGGCAGGAAAAAATGTATACAAATTCGAAATGAAGATCTCTTGGGGCAATTAACAACAATATTTGCACATATACTACTTGCAATAACTTACTTGGTCACATTGGCAAATCATTTTACGAATCAGTTAATAGGAATCTACTTATATGTGTGTCACAAAGAAAATAGTAGCAGGTAAAATCCTAACATATTGAAGATATTTAGATATTGAATTATGATGTGTCTATTCCATATCAGTCATAAACTTTGCAAAGGCATATCAATTGATGGATTGAAGTTGCAGCGCTTACATACTAATAACCTGTTGGGAAGAGCACTTGTATAATATCCTGTTTGATGGAGCAATTTTTAAAAAATTATATGCTGTTAGAAATATCATCATTGTTCTAAAGAAGAGAAAAAGGCCTCCTGTACACCGGGCGTTCTTTCCAGGCAAAAAAAACCTCCAGGCCATGGCTGAGGCCCTGCGCAACGTCACACTAATCCGTTCCCTCCAAGATGGAAAGGAAACCAATTAAAAGTTTTTTTTTGAGATCGAAACCGATTAAAAGTTTGATGACATGTTGACCCGGTGGATCCCAATGCGTTCCTTTCAGGACGAAAAGAAGTCTAACTTCAGATTCCATAGGAACAGGCCGTCACCAACCTCCCCAGGCCCAGAACAGAACAAACACGGAAGGATTCCATAGGAACATGGGGTCGTAGGGCAAGGGGAAGATACAGTAGAGAATCCGGGAGAGCCACAGAGAGACGGTAGGTGTACAGTTAGCTCCGTACGTTGGTGACAGAACGCTAATGTAGTCGTTGATGTGGATAGGCTGCATGTCTAGATAAATATGATAGTGGAGTAGGGTATAGGATGACATGGACATTATGCATGGTAAGAGAATAGGGAGTAGTGGGGAGCAACTTCTTAAAAATGATAGATGTGTGAACATTTTTTTAAAAAATTTGTGATTTATTTTAAAATCCATGAATATTTTTTCAAATTAGTGTATAATTTTCAAAACCCATGACTTTTTATATTTATGAACTTTCTTCTATTCCATGAACTTGTTTTGAATTTGCAGACAATGTTCTAAACTCGTAAACATTTGTTTTTTTGAATTTTGTGATTTTTAAATTCTATGAATTTTTTAAAACTTAATTTGGTCAGTGGTCAAAGTTCATAGTCAACATTCAAACTGTTCTGGTCATCGATCAAATGCGCGAGCTAATTTCTTTTCTTTTTTTGAGGGGTGAAGTCAATTTATTCATCAAAGTCCACAACGCGTGGGATACAAGTCGGAGCCTGGGGTTGGCCTAGCCAGATGTGGCGCCCCGGCCCTAGCGGGAGTGAATACTTGGCAAGCCAGTTGCAGAAAACCTAATTGCAATTGCAAACTTCGTCGGACCAGAGTCATTATAATTGCGTGAGGCCCAACATCAAAACGACGTTCGTGTTAAGCCCGAAAACCAGGCCCAACTTCAACTCTTTTCTGAATTCTTTAGCACAACAATTGAGCAGTTAAATTGTTTTTTTCAGGGATATTAAGAAGTTGAATTCAAGGGCCGTATGCTAAGGCCACAATGATGAGTTACTCTCTATATAATCCAAAACCAGCACACATCATTATAATATTTCTTTATTAAAAAACCGGGTTGTACATACATCATGTAATATCTTCCGGTGAAGTTGGATCAAATCATGAGAACTAGCTAGCCGATGGAGGCACATAACCTTATAAGAAGCACATATTACATGGTCTGGAGGATTTAATGGGTTCCCTTGATACAACCAAAGAGATTAGAGACTGGATGATCTCTTTTTATCCTTCTTTTTAATTTCGTGTTTGAAGGTACAGCTTGTAATAGTGAAGCACATAACCTTGCTAGGCACTCTCTTTTGTTAGCTCCAAGACATCACATGTGGCTAGGTCGGCCTCATGACCCTGCCATTGGATGGAACTGCTAGGGACTCGAGAACGGCCCGGCGGTTCGTAGCCTCCTTGACTTGGGGAGGATGAAGGATCCCGATGTGTTGTTTTTGGCAGAGACGAAGTTGACAGAGAAGGAGTTGGAGAAATTTAGGTGGTCTTTGGGATTGACGAACATGGTGGCGTGGAATCCGGTGGGACGTAGTCGAGGAGTAGTTTTGTTCTGGAAGAGGGGGATTAACATATCACTAAGATCTTATGGAAGGAGGCATGTGGACGTGGATGTTACGGAGGAGGATGGGAGGATATGGAGGCTCACAGGGGTGTATGGTGAATCAGAATTGGAGCAGAAAGTTGAGACATGGAAGATGATGCGCATCCTTGGACAGCAACACCAAAATGGGCGTCCATGGTTGTGCCTGGGGGATTTCAATGAGATTCTTACCGGGGGTGAGAAGATAGGGGGAGCTGTTCGTCCTCAACGGTTCATGGATAATTTTAGGGAGGCTCTGGAGGTGTGCGGGCTTTGTGATATTGGTTATGAAGGAGACAAGTTTACATGGAGAAACCACAGTAAGGAAGTGGATTTGTACATTTGTGAGCGCCCTGATAGGGCTACGGCCAACGCAAAGTGGTGCGATTGGTTCCCTGAGTTCAATGTGATCAATGGTGCCCCTTGACATTCTGACCACAGGCCGGTTATTGTAAGCACACAAGGGGAGCCAAGGAGAGCAGGTGGAGGTGATCGAGGCTTCCGTTTTGAGGCTTGGTGGCTGCAGGAAGAGGGGTGCGGTGATGTGATCCAAGGAGCTTGGGAGGAGGGGTGTCTAAAGGACAGAGGTGATGTCGCGTCTGCTATGACCAATGTGTTGGGTTTCGTAGTAATTTCAAAAAATTTCCTACGCACACGCAAGATCATGGTGATGCATAGCAACGAGAGGGGAGAGTGTTGTCTACGTACCCAACGCAGACCGACTGCGGAAGCGCTGACACGACGTAGAGGAAGTAGTCGTACGTCTTCACGATCCAACCGATCAAGCACCGAAACTACGGCACCTCCGAGTTCGAGCACACGTTCAGCTCGATGACGATCCCCGGACTCCGATCCAGCAAAGTGTCGGGGAAGAGTTCCGTCAGCACGACGGCGTGGTGACGATCTTGATGAACTACAGCAGCAGGGCTTCGCCTAAACTCCGCTACAGTATTATCGAGGAATATGGTGGCAGGGGGCACCGCACACGGCTAAGGAATAGATCACGTGGATCAACTTGTGTGTTTCTGGGGTGCCTCTGCCTCAGTATATAAAGGAGCCAAGGGGGAGGGGGCGCCGGCCAAGGAGGAGGGCGCAGGAGGAGTCCTACTCCTTCCGGGAGTAGGACTCCCCCCCCCCCAATCCTATTCCAACTAGGATTCCCAAGGGGGGAAAGGGAGAGAGGGGGGCCGGCCACCTTCTCCTAGTCCTAATAGGACTAGGGGAGGGGGAGGTGCGCAGCCACCTTGGGCTGCCCCTTTCTCCTTTCCACTAAGGCCCATGAAGGCCCATATGGCTCCCGGGGGGGTTCCGGTAACCTCCCGGTAACCCGGTAAAATCCCGATTTCACCCGGAACACTTCCGATATCCAAGCATAGGCTTCCAATATATCAATCTTTACGTCTCGACCATTTCGAGACTCCTCGTCATGTCCGTGATCACATCCGGGACTCCGAACAACCTTCGGTACATCAAAATTCATAAACTCATAATATAACTATCATCGTAACCTTAAGCGTGCGGACCCTACGGGTTCGAGAACAATGTAGACATGACCGAGACACGTCTCCGATCAATAACCAATAGCGGGACCTGGATGCCCATATTAGCTCCTACATATTCTACGAAGATCTTTATCGGTCAGACCGCATAACAACATACGTTGTTCCCTTTGTCATCGGTATGTTACTTGCCCGAGATTCGATCGTCGGTATCCAATACCTAGTTCAATCTCGTTACCGGCAAGTCTCTTTACTCGTTCCGTAATACATCATCTCACAACTAAAATATTAGTTGTAATGCTTGCAAGGCTTATGTGATGTGTATTACCGAGAGGGCCCAGAGATACCTCTCCGACAATCGGAGTGACAAATCCTAATCTCGAAATACGCCAACCCAACATCTACCTTTGGAGACACTTGTAATGCTCCTTTATAATCACCCAGTTACGTTGTGACATTTGGTAGCACCCAAAGTGTTCCTCCGGCAAACCGGAGTTGCATAATCTCATAGTCATAGGAACATGTATAAGTCATGAAGAAAGCAATAGCAACATACTAAATGATCGGGTGCTAAGCTAATGAATGGGCCATGTCAATTAGATCATTCAACTAATGATGTGACCTCGTTAATCAAATAAAAACTCATTGTTCATGGTCAGGAAACATAACCATCTTTGATTAACGAGCTAGTCAAGTAGAGGCATACTAGTGACACTTTGTTTGTCTATGTATTCACACATGTATTATGTTTCCGGTTAATACAATTCTAGCATGAATAATAAACATTTATCATGATTATAAGGAAATAAATAATAACTTTATTATTGCCTCTAGGGCATATTTCCTTCAGTCTCCCACTTGCACTAGAGTCAATAATCTAGATTACACTATAATGATTCTAACACCCATGGAGCCTTGGTGCTGATCATGTTTTGCTCGTGGAAGAGGCTTAGTCAACGGGTCTGCAACATTCAGATCCGTATGTATCTTGCAAATATCTATGTCTCCCACCTGGACTAGATCCCGGATGGAGTTGAAGCGTCTCTTGATGTGTTTGGTCCTTTTGTGAAATCTGGATTCCTTTGCCAAGGCAATTGCACTAGTATTGTCACAAAAGATTTTCATTGGACCCGATGCATTAGGTATGACACCTAGATCGGATATGAACTCCTTCATCCAGACTCCTTCATTCGCTGCTTCCGAAGCAGCTATGTACTCCGCTTCACATGTAGATCCCGCTACGACGCTTTGTTTAGAACTGCACCAACTGACAGCTCCACCGTTTAATGTAAACACGTATCCGGTTTGCGATTTAGAATCGTCCGGATCAGTGTCAAAGCTTGCATCAACGTAACCTTTTACGGTGAGCTCTTTGTCACCTCCATATACGAGAAACATATCCTTAGTCCTTTTCAGGTATTTCAGGATGTTCTTGACCGCTGTCCAGTGATCCACTCCTGGATTACTTTGGTACCTCCCTGCTAAACTTATAGCAAGGCACACATCAGGTCTGGTACACAGCATTACATACATGATAGATCCTATGTCTGATGCATAGGGAACATCTTTCATATTCTCTCTATCTTCTGCAGTGGTCGGGCATTGAGTCTTACTCAACTTCACACCTTGTAACACAGGCAAGAATCCTTTCTTTGCTTGATCCATTTTGAACTTCTTAAAAATTTTGTCAAGGTATGTGCTTTGTGAAAGTCCAATTAAGCGTCTTGATCTATCTCTATAGATCTTAATGCCTAATATGTAAGCAGCTTCACCGAGGTCCTTCATTGAAAAACTTTTATTCAAGTATCCCTTTATGCTATCCAGAAATTCTATATCATTTCCAATCAGCAATATGTCATCCACATATAATATCAGAAATGCTACAGAGCTCCCACTCACTTTCTTGTAAATACAGGCTTCTCCGAAAGTCTGTATAAAACCAAATGCTTTGATCACACTATCAAAATGTTTATTCCAACTCCGAGAGGGTTGCACCAGTCCATAAATGGATCGCTGGAGCTTGCACACTTTGTTAGCTCCCTTTGGATCGACAAAACCTTCCGGTTGCATCATATACAACTCTTCTTCCAGAAATCCATTCAGGAATGCAGTTTTGACATCCATCTGCCAAATTTCATAATCATAAAATGCGGCAACCGCTAACATGATTCGGACGGACTTAAGCATCGCTACGGGTGAGAAGGTCTCATCGTAGTCAATCCCTTGAACTTGCCGAAAACCTTTTGCGACAAGTCGAGCTTTGTAGACAGTAACATTACCATCAGCGTCAGTCTTCTTCTTAAAGATCCATTTATTCTCAATTGCTTGCCGATCATCGGGCAAGTCAACCAAAGTCCATACTTTGTTCTCATACATGGATCCCATCTCAGATTTCATGGCTTCAAGCCACTTTGCGGAATCTGGGCTCACCATCACTTCTTCATAGTTCGTAGGTTCATCATGATCTAGTAGCATGACTTCCAGAATAGGATTACCGTACCACTCTGGTGTGGATCTTACTCTGGTTGATCTACGAGGTTCAGTAGTATCTTGATCTGAAGTTTCATGATCATTATCATTGGCTTCCTCACTAACTGGTGTAGGTGTCACTGAAAAAGTTTTCTGTGATGAACTACTTTCCAGTAAGGGAGCAGGTACAGTTACCTCGTCAAGTTCTACTTTCCTCCCACTCACTTCTTTCGAGAGAAACTCCTTCTCTAGAAAGGATCCATTCTTAGCAACGAATGTCTTGCCTTCGGATCTGTGATAGAAGGTATACCCAACAGTTTCCTTTGGGTATCCTATGAAGACACATTTCTCCGATTTGGGTTCGAGCTTATCAGGTTGAAGCTTTTTCACATAAGCATCGCAGCCCCAAACTTTAAGAAACGACAATTTTGGTTTCTTGCCAAACCACAGTTCATAAGGCGTCGTCTCAACGGATTTTGATGGTGCCCTATTTAACGTGAATGCAGCCGTCTCTAGAGCATAACCCCAAAACGATAGCGGTAAATCAGTAAGAGACATCATAGATCGCACCATATCTAGTAAAGTACGATTACGACGTTCGGACACACCATTACGCTGTGGTGTTCCGGGTGGCGTGAGTTGCGAAACTATTCCACAGTTTTTCAAATGTACACCAAACTCGTAACTCAAATATTCTCCTCCATGATCAGATCGTAGAAACTTTATTTTCTTGTTAAGATGATTTTCAACTTCACTCTGAAATTCTTTGAACTTTTCAAATGTTTCAGACTTATGTTTCATTAAGTAGATATATCCATATCTGCTTAAATCATCTGTGAAGGTGAGAAAATAATGATATCCGCCACGAGCCTCAATATTCATCGGACCACATACATCGGTATGTATGATTTCCAACAAATCTGTTGCTATCTCCATAGTACCGGAGAACGGTGTTTTAGTCATCTTGCCCATGAGGCACGGTTCGCAAGTACCAAGTGATTCATAATCAAGTGGTTCCAAAAGTCCATCAGTATGGAGTTTCTTCATGCGCTTTACACCGATATGACCTAAACGACAGTGCCACAAATAAGTTGCACTTTCATTATCAACTCTGCATCTTTTGGCTTCAACATTATGAATATGTGTGTCACTACTATCGGGATTTAATAAGAATAGACCACTCTTCAAGGGTGCATGACCATAAAAGATATTACTCATATAAATAGAACAACCATTATTCTCTGATTTAAATGAATAACCGTCTCGCATTAAACAAGATCCAGATATAATGTTCATGCTCAACGCTGGCACCAAATAACAATTATTCAGGTCTAATATTAATCCCGAAGGTAGATGTAGAGGTAGCGTGCCGACCACGATCACATCGACTTTGGAACCGTTTCCCACGCGCATCGTCACCTTGTCCTTTGCCAGTGCCCGCTTATTCCATAGTCCTTGTTTCTAGTTGCAAATATTAGCAACAGAACCAGTATCAAATACCCAGGTGCTACTGCGAGCTCTAGTAAGGTACACATCAATAACATGTATATCACATATACCTTTGTTCACCTTGCCATCCTTCTTATCCGCCAAATACTTGGGGCAGTTCCGCTTCCAGTGACCAGTCTGCTTGCAGTAGAAGCACTCAGTTTCAGGCTTAGGTCCAGACTTGGGTTTCTTCTCCTGAGCAGCAACTTGTTTGCCGTTCTTCTTGAAGTTCCCCTTCTTCTTCCCTTTGCCCTTTTTCTTGAAACTAGTGGTCTTGTTAACCATCAACACTTGATGCTCCTTCTTGATTTCTACCTCCGCAGCTTTCAGCATTGCGAAGAGCTCGGGAATAGTCTTGTTCATCCCTTGCATATTATAGTTCATCACGAAGCTCTTGTAGCTTGGTGGCAGTGATTGGAGAATTCTGTCAATGACACAATCATCCGAAAGATTAACTCCCAAATGAATCAAGTGATTATTATACCCAGACATTTTGAGTATATGCTCACTGACAGAACTGTTCTCCTCCATCTTGCAGCTATAGAACTTAATGGAGACTTCATATCTCTCAATCCGGGCATTTGCTTGAAATATTAACTTCAACTCCTGGAACATCTCATATGCTCCATGACGTTCAAAACGTCGTTGAAGTCCCGATTCTAAGCCGTAAAGCATGGCACACTGAACTATCGAGTAGTCATCAGCTTTGCTCTGCCAAACGTTCATAACATCTGGTGTTGCTCCAGCAGCAGGCCTGGCACCCAGCGGTGCTTCCAAGACATAATTCTTCTGAGCAGCAATGAGGATAATCCTCAAGTTACGGACCCAGCCCGTGTAATTGCTACCATCATCTTTCAACTTTGCTTTCTCAAGGAACGCATTAAAATTCAACGGAACAACAGCACGAGCCATCTATCTACAATCAACATAAATAAGCAAGATACTATCAGGGACTAAGTTCATGATAAATTTAAGTTCAATTAATCATATTACTAAAGAACTCCCACTTAGATAGACATCCCTCTAATCTTCTAAGTGATTACGTGATCCAAATCAACTAAACCATAACCGATCATCACGTGAGATGGAGTAGTTTTCAATGGTGAACATCGTTATGTTGATCATATCTACTATATGATTCACGCTCGACCTTTCGGTCTCCGTGTTCCGAGGCCATATCTGCATATGCTAGGCTCGTCAAGTTTAACCTGAGTATTCTGCGTGTGCAAAACTGGCTTGCACCCGTTGTAGATGGACGTAGAGCTTATCACACCCAATCATCACATGGTGTCAGGGCACGACGAACTTTGGCAATGGTGCATACTCAGGGAGAACACTTCTTGATAATTTAGTGAGAGATCATCTTATAATGCTACCGTCAATCAAAGCAAGATAAGATGCATAAAAGGATAAACATCACATGCAATCAATATAAGTGATATGATATGGCCATCATCATCTTGTGCTTCTGATCTCCATCTCCGAAGCACCGTCATGATCACCATCGTCACCGGCGCGACACCTTGATCTCCATCGTAGCATCGTTGTCGTCTCGCCAATCTTATGCTTCCACGACTATCACTACCGTTTAGTAATAAAGTAAAGCATTACATCGCGATTGCATTGCATACAATAAAGCGACAACCATATGGCTCCTGCCAGTTGCCGATAACTCGGTTACAAAACATGATCATCTCATACAATAAAATTCAGCATCATGCCTTGACCATATCACATCACAACATGCCCTGCAAAAACAAGTTAGACGTCCTCTACTTTGTTGTTGCAAGTTTTACGTGGCTGCTACAGGCTTAAGTAAGAACCAATCTCACCTACGCATCAAAACCACAATGATAGTTTGTCAAATAGACTCCGTTTTAACCTTCGCAAGGACCGGGCGTAGCTATACTTGGTTCAACTAAAGTTGGAGAGACAGTCGCCCGCAAGCCATCTATGTGCAAAGCACGTCGAGGGAACCGGTCTCGCGTAAGCGTACGCGTAAGGTTGGTCCGGGTCGTCTCGTCCAACAATACCGCTGAACCAAAGTATGACATGCTGGTAGGCAGTATGACTTGTATCGCCCACAACTCACTTGTGTTCTACTCGTGCATATAACATCAACATAAATAACCTAGGCTCTGATGCCACTGTTGGGTTTCGTAGTAATTTCAAAAAAATCCTACGCACATGCAAGATCATGGTGATGCATAGCAACGAGAGGGGAGAGTGTTGTCTACGTACCCAACGCAGACCGACTGCGGAAGCGCTGACACGACGTAGAGGAAGTAGTCGTACGTCTTCACGATCCAACCGATCAAGCACCGAAACTACGGCACCTCCGAGTTCGAGCACACATTCAGCTCGATGACGATCCCCGGACTCCGATCCAGCAAAGTGTCGGGGAATAGTTTCGTCAGCACGACGGCGTGGTGACGATCTTGATGAACTACAGGAGCAGGGCTTCGCCTAAACTCCGCTACAGTATTATCAAGGAATATGGTGGCAGGGGGCACCGCACACGGCTAAGAAATAGATCACGTGGATCAACTTGTGTGTTTCTGGGGTGCCTCTGCCTCAGTATATAAAGGAGCCAAGGGGGAGGGGGCGCCGGCTAAGGAGGAGGGCGCAGGAGGAGTCCTACTCCTTTCGGGAGTAGGACTCCCCCCCCAATCCTATTCCAACTAGGATTCCCAAGGGGGGAAAGGGAGAGAGGGGGTCCGGCCACCTTCTCCTAGTCCTAATAGGACTAGGGGAGGGGGGAGGTGCGCAGCCACCTTGGGCTGCCCCTTTCTCCTTTCCACTAAGGCCCATGAAGGCCCATATGGCTCCCGGGGGGGGGGGGGTTCCGGTAACCTCCCGGTAACCCGGTAAAATCCTGATTTCACCCGGAACACTTCCGATATCCAAGCATAGGCTTCCAATATATCAATCTTTACGTCTCGACCATTTCGAGACTCCTCGTCATGTCCGTGATCACATCCGGGACTCCGAACAACCTTCGGTACATCAAAATTCATAAACTCATAATATAACTGTCATCGTAACCTTAAGCGTGCGGACCCTACGGGTTCGAGAACAATGTAGACATGACCGAGACACGTCTCCGGTCAATAACCAATAGCGGGACCTGGATGCCCATATTAGCTCCTACATATTCTACGAAGATCTTTATCGGTCAGACCGCATAACAACATACGTTGTTCCCTTTGTCATCGGTATGTTACTTGCCCGAGATTCGATCGTCGGTATCCAATACCTAGTTCAATCTCGTTACCGGCAAGTCTCTTTACTCGTTCCGTAATACATCATCTCACAACTAACATATTAGTTGTAATGCTTGCAAGGCTTATGTGATGTGTATTACCGAGAGGGCCCAGAGATACCTCTCCGACAATCGGAGTGACAAATCCTAATCTCGAAATACGCCAACCCAACATCTACCTTTGGAGACACCTGTAATGCTCCTTTATAATCACCCAGTTACGTTGTGACGTTTGGTAGCACCCAAAGTGTTCCTCCGGCAAACGGGAGTTGCATAATCTCATAGTCATAGGAACATGTATAAGTCATGAAGAAAGCAATAGCAACATACTAAACGATCGGGTGCTAAGCTAATGAAAGGGTCATGTCAATCAGATCGTTCAACTAATGATGTGACCTCGTTAATCAAATAACAACTCATTGTTCATGGTCAGGAAACATAACCATCTTTGATTAACGGGCTAGTCAAGTAGAGGCATACTAGTGACACTTTGTTTGTCTATGTATTCACACATGTATTATGTTTCCGGTTAATACAATTCTAGCATGAATAATAAACATTTATCATGATTATAAGGAAATAAATAATAACTTTATTATTGCCTCTAGGGCATATTTCCTTCACAATGTGGCAGGGAGAATGAGGAAATGGAGCCGGGAGGTGGCGGGAGAGTTAGAGGAGCGCCTGAGGAAAGCATGGCGTGAGCTGGAAAACTGCATGCGGGCGCCAGTCTCGGATGCCTTGTCGAGGAACTAGAGGGCAAGAAAAATACCAAAGCTAAACAACATTCCCATGTCACATGGCTCCGGGACGGAAATAGGAGCACAAAGTACTTTATGGCCGTGGCATCAGCGAAGAGAAAGGCAAACCGGATTAAGAAGTTAAGAAGGGAGGATGGCACGGAGGTGAAGGAAGGGGAGGAGATGACTAACTATGTCTGTTCGTTTTTTCAGGATCTCTTCACTTCAGCGGGTGTAAACCGACTACCGGGACTCATAAATAAGGTCCAACCCCGTGTGACTCTGGCAATGAGATCCATACTGGAAGCAGAAGTAACACGGGAAGAGGTTAAGGCGGTGCTTGACCATATTGGTGATTTAAAGGTGCCGGGTCCGGACGGTATGCCCTCCATCGTCTATAAGAAGCATTGGAATTTTATGGGAAATAAAGTAGTTGATGAGGTGCTTGCGGTGCTGAATGGTGGTGATATGCCGCACGGGTGGAACGATACGGTTGTAGTCCTTATACCGAAGGTAAAGAACCCCAACAGAATAAAGGATCTACGGCCGATAAGCCTCTGCAACGTGGTTTACAAGATAGTCTCCAAGGTTATAGCAAACCGACTCAAACTTGTGCTCCCGGATATTATTTCCTTGAACCAGAGCGCCTTTGTCCCAGATCGGATGATCACTGACAACATGCTTTTTGCTTATGAGTTGTCGCAATATCTTCTTAACAAGAAGAAGGGAAAGGAGGGCATCGCAGCGGTGAAAGCGGATATGAGTAAAGCATATGATAGAGTTGAATGGGAGTTTCTAAGGGCAATGCTGAGCAAGTTGGGATTTGGTACTCGCTGGATCGATTTGGTCATGAAGTGTGTATGCTCTGTAAGATACCAAATAAAAATAAATGGTGTTCTGACCGATCAATTCACTCCCTCTCGAGGTCTCAGGCAAGGGGATCCAGCGTCGCCATACCTATTCGTCATCTGTGCGGAGGGGTTGTCAGCCCTGCTACATGATGTGAAGGCGACGGGGAGGATAACCGGGGTCAAGATCTGCCCGCAAGCACCGGTGGTCTCGCATCTGCTCTTCGCTGACGATTCAGTCCTACTCTTGAAAGCTAGGCAAGCGGAGGCACAGGAGCTGCACCATGCACTAGATCTCTATGAGGCATGCTCTAGGCAATGTATCACCCTCGAGAAGTCAGCGATCATGTTCAACCCTAACACCAGAGCAGCGATCAAATCAGTTGTCAAGAACGCCTTGCAAATTCAAAGCGAATCATGGAATGAGAAGTACCTTGGTTTGCCCGTTCACGTTGGTAAATCAAGTCGGAAAGCCTTTGCATTCGTCGAGGGAGCTATGGCAGGCCGAGTATATGGCTGGAAAGAAAGGCTTATTGCAAAGGCGGGCAAAGAAACCTTGGTCACGACGGTCGCTCAAGCCATCCCCACCTTTGCTATGTCTTGTTTCTACTTGACAAAATCGTTCTATGAGGAACTAAGCTCTTTGGTAGGAAATTATTGGTGGAGTCAACAGGACAAGGTTCACCCCATCCATTGGATCGGCTGGAAAACACTAACCAAGCCAAAAGCTCAGGGGGGTTTAGGGTTTCGAGACATGCATGATTTCAACATTGCTTTACTATCCAGGCAGATTTGGAGACTCATCCAACACCCAGATTCTCTTTGTGCGCAAGTACTGCAGGCTAGGTATTTTCCGAGCGGCAAGATCCTTGATGCTGTCCCTAAAGATGGTATTTCCTATTCCAGGCGCAGTCTACTTCATGGACTTGAACTGTTTCGGGAGGGGTTTATTTGGAGGATTGGTGATGGGACTCAAGTTAGCATTTGGTCAGATCCTTGGATACCTCGGCCCTGGTCACGTCGAGTCATAACACCCAAAGGACAAAACCTTCTAGAACGAGTTTGCGACCTCATTGATCCAGCTACCGGGCAGTGGGATGAGCAACTGGTTCGAGACACATTTTGGGCAGATGACATCAAGCACATCCTCCAAATACCACTTCACGAAGGGGTCCAAGACTTTATTGCATGGCAGTATGATACTAAGGGTGCCCACTCTGTCAAGAGTGCTTATAAACTAAAACGGCAACTTGTGTTGCACACGCAGAATGGAGGGGAGGGAGGAAGTGACTCTAATCCTGGAAATCTGAACACCGCCAAAGATGACTCCTGGAAGCGGCTGTGGAGATTGCCTTGTCCAAAAAATATCCAAATGTTCACTTGGCGCCTCAAACACAAGTCCCTCGCCCTTCGCACCAATGTAGCACGCAAGGGGATCCCAATCAATGACACAAAATGCTTGTTCTGTGGTAAGGCTGATGAGGACGTAGCACACCTTTTCATTAAGTGCAAGACAGTGAAGGAAGTGTGGAGGGACTTAGCAATGGAGAAGGAACGAATGGAGCTGGAGACCATTACGTATGTGCATGTAATGGTAGACTACCTCTGGGGTCTGGATGAAAAAAAGCGGCTTCATGTGCTCACCTTCTGGTGGTTGTGGTGGTCAAACAGGAACAAGCTTAGAGAGGGAGAACTGCCTCTCGCGGCGGCAGAAGTGGCGAGAAGGACCAGAAGCAACGTTCTCGAATATCTGCAAATTTTCAGGAAAGCAGATCTGAACGTAAACCCGGATAGATGGCGGCCTCCGGTCCAGACAGGCTACAAGATTAATGTGGATGGTTCCTTTGTTCCTGGCCAGAACCATGCAGGGTGGGGTGTGGCGGTGAGATCAGAAGAGGGGGTCCTCTTACACGCCCGAGCAGGGAGAAGGGACAATGTTTGTGATGTTTTTGCAGCTGAAGCTATTGCCATGTCACATGCAATCACAACAGCAGCAGAGCTCGGCTTGGTTCGTGTGGAGTTCAAGACTAACTCCCAGCTTCTGGCGGAGGCATTGGATTTGTGGAAGGTGGATTCTTCGGCGTACGCGGCGGTTATCGAGGACATGAAATACCAACTGAAACTCTGGTTTTCTTATTTCTCTATCTCTGTTTGTCGTCGTACAGCAAACTCTGTCGCTCATGAACTGGCTAGTATTGGTTGCTTGTGTGAGCCTGACCACTGCATGCAGTGGCAGGAGGATGTACCTGCCCAAGTGGGCGCTTGTGTTGTGGGCGATTTGCCCGCACGTTGAGTAATAAAGCCATGTTGCTTTCAAAAAAAAAGACATCACATGTGGCTAGGTCAACCTCATGACCCTGCCATCATCCCTCTAAACTTGAGTGTTGATTAATAAAGCCTAGCATGTTGCTAACAAAAAGGAGAGTAATTCCTATTCGGTGTTCAAGTCATCATGTACAGTGCACTTGGTACATGGCGCCCAAGCCCATATTGGTTTTGAGAATGGTTTATTTTAAGTCAGTTTTTATAGTCCTTTCAGGGCCAGTTTTTAAAGTTTTATTTACTTCTTTTAAAAAAAATTATTTTTCTATTCTCTTTTTGTGAATATTGTTTGAATTCAGGTTTTTGAAGTTCATTAACCTTTTTGTGAATTTTTTAAAATTGCAAACAATTTCCAAATTTGCAAACACATTTCAAATGCATGATGTTTTTTTAACCATATCTTTTATCAGCTGGTGAACTTTTCTAAAACTCCGTGAACTTTTTTCCAAATTGGCGAACTTTTTTGAACTCCTTTTTTAAAAAATTGCATTTTTATCTGTGACACACGTGAACCTTTCCGAAGCCCATAATATTTTTTTGGAAATCTGTGAATTTTTTGAATGGTCAATGCTCATGTCAACAATACAAGGCTCTAGTCAACAAAAGGGTCAAGTCAATGATCAACACGTAAAGTTACCAGATCAATCCAAGAGGGGGGGGGGGGGGGGGGGGGGGTTACCAGCTGCCGTCGCTGGGCCAGCCCAAATGATGAGGATGAGCGCCAAATTTCCTATTAGCGCATAAACGCTGTATAGGAGGTCTTGTATAGGATCCTATGCCTTTCCGCTGAATGCTATGTCTCGCTTGTACCGAGACTAGCATCCGTCTCACCTGAAGCTTTTCTACAGCGCGCACGTGTATGGACCGGCCGTATAGCTTGTTACTCATTCGGTTAGTCGTTAGTCTGTTCACTGATGTGTTCGTTCGGTTTCTTTTGTTTTTGTTTGGTTTTCTTATTTATTCTTTGGTTTTATTTTTCTTTCTTTGTTTAATTGTCATACTTAATTATCTTTTCAATTTTTCTTTGATTTCTCTTTGTTTCTTCGTGGTTCCCTTTGGTTTATCTTTTCTTTCTCATTTTCTTTGGTTTTTTGTTTTTAATGGTTTTTTTTGTTTTCTTAGTTACTTTATCGGTATTCATTGTTTTCCATTCCTTTGTACTTGTTTATTCAATTTTTCTTTCTTTTGTTTTCTTTTTTCCTTTGCTTTTTGTTTTTTTTCATTCTACATTTATCGTATATGTCATGAACTTTTTTCTAATACACGCTCAATATTTTTCCAATAAAGGCTTAACATTTTTGTAATACACAGTCAACCTTTTTTCTTTACACATTTTTTATATTTTCAAATGCTTGATTAACATTTCTTAAATACAAGACCATCATTTTCTAAATACATGGTTAACATTTTTATTTGAATATTTTATTATTTTGAAATTCTTGACTAACAATTTTCAAATACAAGATTAATTTTGTAAATACATGGTCAACAATTTCTTCTATATACATTTAACATTTTTTTCAAATGCTTGTTTAACATTTTTCGAATGCAAGATTAATATTCGTTGAATACATGGTCAACATTTTTTCATTAGACATTTAACATTTTTTTCAAATGCATGATTAACATTTTTTAAATACATGATCAAATTTTTTCATGCACATTTTTTTGTGTATGTGAGAAGCATTTTCTCAATACACATTTACCAATTTTCAATTGCTTGATTAACCTTAAACTTTTTTTGCAATTTTTTAAATGCAAAGTGTTTTTTGTAATATATTTGTTTAGAATATTTGGATGTAAAAAACTTGAAAACAAAAACATGAAACCCCCCAAAAAATTCGAGGTTGTGGCTTTCGGTGAGCTAGGCCAGCACATCTGGCACTTGCTGTGACGCGAGGGTTCCCTGCATCTCACTATAAGCGAGACATAGGGGCGTCCTGCCTTACCTTGTCATGCTTTGCTGGCTTTTGGACGGTGCTTATAAAAAGTCCCAGACTAGCAAAAAAAATGCATCTTAAGCCCACCCGGGAGACAAGCCAGGCCCTCTCCAGGACCGGGTCGTCGGGCCTTGCTGCGCGGGGAGAATATCTGGTGCTTCGGCACCGTGGGTGCTATAGAGATACAGACATCCGAGAGCCGTTGGATCTGAAATTCAACGGGCTCCCGGGAATTCTGAAACATTTTGCAAAAAGCCATCTAGAAGTCCGATAATTAGGCATACATTCAGCAAATCCAGCAACTCCCAAATACCGTCCATCTGATACCCGATGGCCAGGAGCCCGTATCACGGTAGCACCTGGGTCCTTGGGAGGACCAGATATTCTTCCGGTTACTCATGCCTACCCCTCAAAGAAAAAAAGGCTACACATGCCCATATTTAGGACCCGGACACACAATAACGAAACCATCCGAGGACCAAACCGCAAAACCTCCCCCTCCCGTCGGCCAAGGAAGGAAGACTCTTCCGCCCGATAAAGCATCGGAAGTCTCCTCCCCACCGCGCCGAGTCAAACAAACCTCCCCAATTCCATCCCCATTCCCCAAAATTTTCCCCACCGGCGACGACGCCCTCCCCAAATCCGATCCGCCGCCGCCGTTGACGCCAGCCATGGCCGCCGCCCGCCGCGCCCTGCTGCTCCTCCTCGCCGCCGCCGCGGTGGCCCTCCTCGCGGCGCCCCCGGCGGCCGCCGCCCGCCCCTGCGGCCGCGCGCAGACGCTGCTCATCTCCTTCTCCTCCTTCTCCCGCCCCAACCCGGACCCGGCCGACCCCTCGCCGCTCACCACCACCGTCGTCACCGTCCTCCGCGTCCGCCGCCTCGGCCCGCACCGCTTCCACGCCCACGACCAGAACCACCTCCAGATCCGCCGCCCCGCCGAGTCCCTCCCCGCCGTCGGCACCCCCGAGACCGACGCCGACGCCGCCTCCTCCTTCCAGGAGCGCGCCAAGGACATCCTCGTCGTCGTCTCGGGCCTGCTCTTCGGCTTCGGCTGCGGCGCCCTCACCGCCGCCTCCATGTACCTCGTCTGGTCCCTCGTCGCCTCCACCGGCGCCGCCAGCCCCTACGAGGAGCTCTACAGCGACGACGAGGACGACGACGGCGCCGAGAGCCCCAAGAAGGCCGGCTACGTCATCATCCACGGCGCCGAGGACGTCGTCGCCGGTAAGAACTAACTAGGATCGGGCTTTGCAATCGTCGTCGGCAGGCAGAGGATTCGGGTTGCATAATTATATGGAATTGTGGAGTACTCTTATACTATATTCGCACCTATGATACGTGTTGCGCCTGTTTACCGTTCTCTATGTGTGTGTGTGTGTGGTTGGGGAGGACAAATTGTGAAGAATGTGATTCCTATCTGTTCTTACATATATATGGTCAATTTCATGCCCAAACATGATTATGTATCCATCCTTAAGCATGAAACTTGATGGTTTCTGCTGCCTAGTAAAATTGCAACATGTAAACAACCTGTGGTGAATTGTAGCAAGTTGTTTGTGCAGTTATCGTCACCGAATGTGCAGAATTTTCACCCCTGACAGGGGTATCAGTCGAGTGATGTGTCTATTTCGATGGGATCGGGGCCTGGTGTAGATAATCCTGGAGTGATCAGTCATTTGTCTGCATAGGGACACCTCATATAGTCATGTTTGCATCATTTCCCACTAAAACCCGACCCCTGAGTGTGACTCTGGAACCTCCTTGGATGTATGCATGGCTTCCAATTAGGCAAAGTTAGGTGCAGTGCACCGACTGTCTAATGCTATGGTTTCTAGTAATAAACTGATTTCTGATCCCCTTGAATTTCTCCACTCCACTACTTAATCGCGGAACCTACTCCTGAAATGAAATTTTATGAAATGTGAGCTCTTGGATGGCTCCATTTCTTCTCTTTACCCCTGACCCATATTAATAACGGTATGGCACCGACAATATAACACATTGGTTCCCAGTAATAGACTGATTTCTGATCCCCTTGAATTTACTCCTGACCCATAGTAATATACTGTCCACACTGTTGCACCTGTCTAATGTTCTCTATGTGTATGGTTGGGGGCAAGAAATTGTATATGTGCTTTATATCTGTTCTTGCATATGGTCATTTTCAAACTGAAACATGCTTAGTATCCATCCTGAAGCATGGAACCTGCTGGATTCTGTCTTCTGGTTCTTACTTATGGTGAATCGTAGTAAGCTGTTTGTGCAGTTGTGCAGAAATTGGGGCGTGATGTAGATCATCCTGTAGTGATCAGTCATTTGTCTGCATAGCGACACCACATGCAGTTATGTCTGTATCATTTCTAACTGAAACTTGTCCTGTGAGGGTGACTCTGGAACATCCTTGGCACCTGCATGGCTGTGAATTAGGTAATGTTAGGTGCAGTGCACCGACAATCTAACCCTATGATTCACAGTAATAAACCGATATCCGATCCCCCCCCCCCCCCCCCCCCTTGAATTTACCCCTGCCCATAGTAATATACCGTTCACACATATATATGTGTTTGCGTGTGCCTGTCAAGTTCTCTAAGAAATTATGAAATTACGTATGTGCTTTTTATCTGTTTTTACATATGGTCAATTTCAAACTGAAACATGCTTTTGTATCCATCCTGAAACATGGAACCTATAGGATTCCGTGTGCTGTGTAGCACAATCGTAACACATTTACAATCTGCGGTGAATTGTAGTGAGCCGTTCTTGCAGTTGTGCATAAATTGGGGCCTGATGTAGATTATCCTGGAGTGACCAGTCATTTGTCTGCATAGTGACACCTCATGCAGTTATGTTTGTATCATTTCTCACTAAAACTTGTCCTGTGAGGGTGACTCTGGAATCTCCTTGGCAGCTGCATGGCTTGGAATTAGGTAATGTTAGGTGCAGTGCATGTGAGGCGGATAATCTACTGCTAAGGTTCCTGGTAATAAACTGCATTCTGTTACCCTCCTTGAAATTTTGTGAAAGGTGAACTCTCTCCAATGGCCCCAGCTCCTCTTGTTGGCGCCGACCCGTAGTAATAGCTCAACATATCATATCATTTTGCTTTTTGGAAACTATCTGCCTTCATTGAATTTGGTAGATGATTGGATTTGCCTTACTGATGCAAATGTTGCTGTATTGAAAGCGTCTCTTCAGTGTAGTGCATTAAATCATCGAGGCATTTGTTAGATGATTGGGTTTGGTAATATCGCCCTGCCTCAGCGGTCCAGATTTATTATTGCTTGCTATGTTTCCGCTGGTAATTAAGAGCTTGACCAACTGCAGCTTGCCTTTCTGCAATATACTTCCAGTTTGTCCTTATGAATTAAAGGAGCTTGAACAAACCGTAGCTTGCCTTTTTCTAAACATTAGGTGTAGCGTTTCTTTCGTAGTACATACACACATTTTGTTTCATTGTAGCTGGAATCCTTTTGACTATATGTATGTTCTCTATTATTAAGCTGCACCTTTAGTAGCTCCCCGCCTAGTCTCATCTATGTGAACTGGGATTCATTTTGCCGAGGGCAAGCAACTGATTTGGGATGCATGATTGCACAGAATCGTGCAGTGCATGCTGTTCATACCTACATATGTGTTTTGCTTGGGCAGTTGGGGATGCTTTCTATGTGTTCTTACATAGTCAAAGTTGAAGAAAAACAATGCCTCGACCGGATTGGTTTATGGTATTTAGCAAAACTGTAACATGTTATGACGTCTGATAATTAATTTGTAGCGTAGTAGCAGTTTGTTTGTGTAGCTGTGATGAATTAATGTGCAGAATTTTCTCCCCTGTTGGGGCATAGTTTAGTCCATTTGGGGGCATGTGTGACGATATATATCTGTTGGGCCGGTCCATCGTTGCTGGAACTTTCCTATGAATATGTTTGTGACCTCTCTTGCAGCGTAGACTGGTTTGAATTACTACTAGACAAGTTCCGATTGCATTGGGTCAACGTATATGTGTAAAATTCAGCAAACGTTTCAAAAATAGATGTATCTTTGCTTGCTGACCCTCAGGAAATTTTCCGTGCAATAACCTCAGGAAATTCTACTTCCCGGTCCACCGAGGTCTGAAGGGGTTAGCCCGATGTTGGGAGAATTTCCTGAGGTTATTTGATCACATGCATTGTGTCGATCAGAAAAGCATCAAGCAACCACAAGCGAAATTCATACAAGCCACCGCCAAGGGAGGGGTGAAGCTCTAGAATTCAAAGGGCTGAGAAATGCACATCCTTGGTCCCAAAGTTCTTCCTATGCATGCTCCCAAGTAGCTAAAGGGTGGTGGCCGTGTAATCGACACGAAACCTGCGCTATGCACCTGCCATATATGGATACACTCTTTCGACCAAAAAGAACAAATCATTACTACTAGAATCTAAACAGCACAACTGTAGCCATCGCCATGAGCACAACATGAGGATCAGGAAAAGCCCCCTCGACGGTGATTTCTTTCTTGTGATGTGTAGCTTACATTTGAGATATATAACCTCTCTTTTTTTTTCTTTTTTTTTTTGAGGAAACACCAAGGAGGGGGCGAGAAGCCCCAGCTCAATATATTTTCTCATAGCTGCATAGCAGCAGGAAAACACCCACGGCACAGAGGGAATACAAGAGCTGAGTTTACAGGTTACATAATAATCACAGGTTCAGGGATTCTAGGTAGGGGACCCAGGCCAGCATGCCTCCCCTCCCCGTTCATGGGTTTTCAATCTGAATGAAAGACCAAAGCTTAAGTTGAGCAGTAGCAGAGTGCACAGCACGGCTAATCGCCGGCTTGTTCCTGCGGAAGACGACGATGATTCCAGATGGTCCACAGGAGGAGAGAGGAGAGATGGACCGGTCCTCATGCTGGACCTCCCAGATGGACCTCCCAGGTGGGCGACGCGGTAGCAGTTAGAGAGGAGAGATAATCCGTTGTTTCAGAGTAGGATATGTTTCTTGAGCAGGTTCACCTTTGACTTTGAGTGGACGCGGTCCCGGGCGCACTGTAGGCATCGCGGCGGTCCGCCCGATAGACTCCACGCTCGCCTCGCCGCGCCGGTGAAGGTAAGTAGTTTGTACACCGAGCAGGAAATAGCTTTACCGTCAATAGACTTGATGAGGGAGCGGTCACCATCCACACCAGTCGCCACTCGCCAGGGTGGGCACGTAGCTGGGAGCATTGTCAGCTCTTGGGTTGCCATGGCCGAAAGGCGAGGAGCAAGGTGGCACACAGAAGCAGCAGCGGCACCGGCTTCAGAAGTGTGGGAGAAAAGTTGTCCGAGCACCGTCTCCGGGAGTGACGCAAGATAGGTCGCGCTAGAGAGGGAGCAGGGTCGCCGACGCCAACGCCTTCCAAACGGCCGACACGAGCGCGCGCTTGTCGTCCATGCTGTGGTATTCTCGCCAGAACCACACCGCGCAGGTTGAGCTCTATGGCTGGTGTAGTTGATGACGAATTGACAAGTAGCAGGCATTCTGGGCTGCCAGGTCGCGCACCCCAAGACCACCGGCATCTTTTGGGCGGCACACGTCCTTCCAAGCAACGAGCGAGGCAGCGGGTGCCTGAGCAGGATGACTCCCCCGACCAGAAGAAAGCACCGGTGACAAGGGGGTGATGCAGCTTGTCTTCACGACACATTTGCTGAATGAGGCGCTGCAGCATGTCAGCCACCAAGGTGAAGAGGTAGGGGGACAAAGGGCCCCCCTGGCGCAGTCCTCGTCGACAAGACATCCACCTCCCTGGGACACCATTTAGTAGCACCGCAGATCGGGTAGACTCCAATGTCTTTGCTACCCAACCGACCCAGCCCGGCAAGAAGCCGCGAGCCGCAAGGATGTCGAAGAGGGCTGCTCCAAATCAACGAGTCGAAGGCCTTTGCAAAGTCAAGCTTCCCCGCTAGGGTGGGCGCCTTGCGCTTGTCAGATGCGTAGAAAAAAGTTCTCAGCAATGCACCTCCCTTTGATGTAACCGGTTTGGTCAAGGTCTAAAAGGGCAGCCACCTCGGGCTGGAGCCTATTTGTTTGCCCCTTGGCCAAACCCTTAATGCTGGCATTTTGAAGGGAGACTGGGGGAAAAGAGGCTTACGTTTTAGATTGTTGTCAATACGTGTCATTGCTAAAAACATGATGGAACGGACAAGAAACGTCACAATAACTTAATAGTTTGTCTAATTCACATCTAAATGTTTTAAGAATGTCACATCTAAGTTCTCACAAATATATAATGCAACAATAAGAAACAGAAAAAAAAACTAGGATCAAAAGAAAAAGACTACAAACAGAGTGGACATCAGCTTAGATGTGACATAACTTAACTAGATGTATGACGAGAAAACAATTTTGTGCTGCGTTGTCGTATGTAAGCTTACTACTCTACTATGGATACACACAGGGTAAAACTGTATTTCTCTTGCAGGATATATGAATAGACTATTTCTAGAAAAACAATAAAATCACCACTACAATTATAATTTAAACTCCGTAACGAGAAAAACCTAGCTAGATGGATCAAACACAGCTGAGTCCCACGACCCTGCAAGCAATTGAAGGTCAGTTGGCACCGCCGTCGACCTTGGCGCTGGGCCTGGGCAGCGTCACGACGGTGTCCACGTCCGAAGCGGCGCACGTAGCTCCCAACGAGGCCGTGTCCCCGACGCGGAGGCCCCTGCACGACACCATGGTCCCATGGTGGCCGCTCCAGTGGGTCGCCGGCATGGTGACCGCGACGTCGAACACCGGCGTCCCTCGCCGCGCGTCCGCCGCGAGGCCGTCGAGGGCAAACCCGGGGACCTTCACAGCCTCCCCCCACGCCACGACGGCCCGCAGCTCCTTGGCCTCCCTTCGCTTGGTGCAGAAGGGCTGGACGGGCCCAGCGGCGAGCGGGACGCCGGCGTAGCTCACCTCCACGACCGTGCCGGGCGCGGTGCAGTCGCCGCTCAAGATGCTCCGCGAGGCCATGCGGAGGGTGAGGTTGAAGAGAGGGTTCAGATCGTTGCCGGCGTGGCGGCCGAGGTCGGCGCCGTCGAGCCCGGTGACAGAGACGATGGCGGCGGAGTAGAGCGGTTGCTTGTCCCCTAGGGTGAAGCAGAGGATGAGGGCGACCAGGCCGAGCGCTATGGCTACGAACGCCGCCAATACGATGGTGTCCACCGCGCCCCACCCCCACGGCCGGCGATCGATCTCGCCCATTGCAGCTTCCTACCTAGCCCTAGGTCGATCGATTCGATTGATCGATTATTAGTTGGCGGGCGCGACGTACGTGCATGGCTTTATATGGAAGGAGGGTCGGCAGCGGCACAGCCAAAGTCCCGTTTTGAATACAGCAATGCTACACCAAGCGTATATACAGATTTATACGAAATTTACGTAACAACTTAGGTGTCCTTTTCTTGTTAGACAAGTTATTACGTAAGATTAATAAGGGTTTTACGTAGGTGTAGCATTTTTTACTTTAAATAAGATACGGCCGGCGAAGTATGCAGATCAGTGATGCTAGACCTACGTAATCAACCTAGGTAAACCTCCGTTCTATCCTAGCGGTATCCTTTTTTTTAAGGAAAGGCATACGCCCGACTTTATAAATAAAGCCAAAAGGCAGGAAGGTAGCAACAACAACACAGAAAAGTATCAAAAACACCCAAGCCCCAACGACGGGCGTGACGACAGGGGCCAGTACACGGCACGCAGGCCGGAATAGAAAGATCCAGCTAAAACTAAAGCATCCGGCCCAAAAGAAGCAATTAAGCATCCTGCTCTTGTCTGCATAACTGAGACGCCGTCGCCCGGATTTTGTAGATCGGCATAGAGAGCGCCTCTTGGTCGTCGACCTTAGTCAATGATTTCCGCTGCTGCAGGAAAGCACACGATTTAAATAAGCAGTCAGCCGGTTTAGCCGGAAACACGTGCTCGATAGTAAATTTGTTCCTAGTTGTCCACAAGACCAGCATAAAGCACCCAAGCCCACCCAAAAGATGCGCCTGGATACGCCGGAAAGGTTGGATGCCAAGTTGCGCAACTCGGCAAAGGAGGCAGGGGCCCAAGAAACACGAAGCCAGTCCCGCACGCAACTCCAAATGAGCTTAGCCAGGTGACAGTGAAAAAAAATATGTTCCGTGTCTTCCACATCACCGCAAAGGGCACAAAACTGGGAGCCCGGTCCATTTCTCTTACGAATTTGATTAGCCGAGGGCAACCGACATCGGAAAGCTTGCCACAAGAAAATTTTAATCTTAGGGGGAATACGGGCCTTCCAAATTTGGGAGAAACGATTGGTAGGCATGCCAC